>NC_054870.1:30332337-30635367 GCF_018320785.1 Cheilinus undulatus | reverse complement strand
TGTAACACTCATATGACATTCCCTTTGCCTTTTTTTGTGCAGTAAGTACTTGGTGTGATTTTACTCATCAGCAGTTGTAAGGGGGCTCAACTTTATTTACTTCAATTAATTTACGAAGCCTTTTGCACCTCATTCCAGATCCATTTGTCCCTAAAGACTTACTGATTATTCATCAAACATGCACAGGCACTTGAAAGCATTTTGCATGCAATCAGTGAAGTGCACCACTCTCCTTTATTCCATGTGCATTTAACAGATGATCAAGAAAAAAACAGACCTAAGTGTGGCTGATGACACATTCTGCTGGATCCATGAAGGTTCAGGCAATTTTCAAAGCTCATTATATAATTGGAAATCACCTTCCCTTAAATCAATTTCAGAAAAAGACGCATCTTTAGTGGAGACTTGAGACTGAGAAAACTGATTTGACTTCATTCTAATGAAATCTATCAATCACATTTAAACAATTCATTCTAAATAACAATTTATTGTTGTTGTAGTTAGATTTTTTATACACCTTACCAGTATAGGAAATATTGATTCAGCCTTGGGCTTAAAGCTAGTCTGTCTCCTTTTCAGGGAATGTGTACAATATAAATTGATGGTGGTGTAAAGTGATAACCTGACACACCAGACAGACTGTTTCATATATCCATTGCATGGGATACATATATTTCACATTCATCTGGGAAACCTCCTATACAAAGTGTTTGGGAAGGGTAGGACTTTCATTTTCAGTTTGGCCTAAGTGGCCTATGCAGGCTAAGAAGTCTGGATCTGAAGAATGCTAGCCCTGAATTGGGGCAGAGCGTGTTAAGAAGATAACCCATTTCTCACTTTTTCTAACTCAGGAGGTTTTCTTTAAACAAAGTAATATCTCACCCGCAAAATTGCACGCAGTCCACATTGTTTTATTCCAATCCAATATTCACGTCTTCAGCACAGAGTAGCTGGATCATGAGCTCACAAGTCTGCATAAGAAGAAAACATAAAAACATAAAAAACAGCATTAATTTCCTCTTTTATGTTATGTTGAAGCAGTGATGGGATAAACTATCATCAGTCTGTACCTGATGTTTTATTTTGAATTTGACCAGATGGTCTGTGCATGCTCTGTGTATATCGACGGATGCCGGATGCAAACTCTGCTGAAAATAGACTGGACATGGATTTTAAGAGATTGACCAGAAAGGATAGAGCTGTGTAGCAAGCTGGTAGATGGACAATGTGGAATTTGCATGTCAGTCCCCTTTCTCAATCCTCTTCCTGGATCATTGTAATACTAGCCCACATTAATCAAACATACATATGGCAGAAAACTGGATGTACTGTATGCTCATTTCCATGCACAGATCAACATTTAGTAATCTGGACGTGCATGGAGCACACACAGAAATCTCACACCAGCTCTGCTTGTGTACACGTTTTCAACTCAATTTGAACTTGGCAGTGTTAGATTTGATAGGGCATTGAAGTGTTTGTAAACATTTCTCTAACCTCTGACAATCCTGATAAGCAGTTTTGCTTTTTAAATCACGTTGAGCAGTAGCTTTCAGATAAAATCCTCCCTGTTTTTTACATTTGATGAAAAAATATTTTTGCATTAATTTCCTTAGAAAAATTAATAGACAGCTTTCATTAATTATAAAAGTGCCAGTGTACACAAAGACATCACTTAGGAAAATATTCTGGAGGATTCAAGCTGAAACAAACTGATGAAACTCGCTGGAGGAAATGGAACTCAATAGATGAAACAGGAAGACTGTTTCTTACTCATTCATTAGTCACCACGTGTTTCCAATCATCATGCACCTGTCATATTTTAAATCTGTTATCCCCTAACATAATTAGCCTATCTTTTCAGTGTGGACACTTCAACCCTCCTCCACCCCAGCCAACTCCATTCAGTTGATCAGTACTAGCCAAGATCCTCACAGATCTTCTGCTCATTTGGTCCTACATACCTCAGCCTCCTCCTCCAAACCACCTCATTCGTATCCCAGTCCAGCTTTTTAGAAGTCTGCTCCTCATCTGATCCTGCATCCCTCATCAACACCACCACCAGTGTCTTGACTCCATAGGGGGGTATCATACTACTTCTGTCGAGCCTTTCTAGTACATAAAGTCATCATAATGGAGTCTCATCGCCAAAAACTTTACACATTTCTTTTATCAAAATTTGTAAAGTAAATTATTTTTAAATTCATTTTAAGTATCTACTGATTGAAATGAATTTTACTTTTAACTTCTTGATTGGACGTTTTTTTTTTTTTTGCAGATGTGAATGAGTTACGGTCTAACAGTAAGAGGAGTGTTTTACTCCAAACAATTTCACTGAACCTGTACTATGTGTGTAAGAGATGACTATTAAGTTTTGACTAGTGGATTATAATCAATCATCATGTCTGGAGATTTAAATAATCAATTTAATCCACTACTGTGCCACTGTGTGATTGTGAACCTAAGAGTGGATGGAGGCTGTAAAAGTCAGACAGAGCTTCATCAAACACTTTTTAAATGTAGAAATTACAACTGATATGCTTGGTAAAAGAGAAATTCAGATGATTAAAAAGACATGACAACAAACACTACATATTTTTCATAGGCTACTGGACATTTCAGGCTCTTAAATCTATGTTTAACTCTCATGAACAGTAAAAAGAGAGCAGATTATGTCCCCTGTAAACTGGCATATCACTGTCTGCCCCTACCTCTTTTAATTACATTTGTAATACTGCTGGAAGAGCTGGACACTTTCTAGAAAAACCCAAATGAAAAGAATTGTTCTTTTATGGGCTGAATGAAAAGAATTGTCAGTTCCTTATTTGTAAGTTATATTTCGTTAATGTGTACACGGTTTGACATTAACACCCACCAACCCGTCAAATGTGGGTGCAATCTCAGCCTTGGCAGGTAGTAGTTACTCCCACTAGCCACTTTGGCAGGTTAAATTTATCAGTGTCACAACCTATGCTTCACTCTACCTGTACTTGGCTGTTAGCAGCAGTGTATGATTTGGATGCTTATCTGTGATACACAGAAAGGGGGACATTTTACCCAAAATAACTATGTAGAGGCTAAGCCAGCGCACAGATGCAACAGTTTTCATCTCATATTTATCAGTCAATTGTGTTTCAAGGTTAGATGAGGGAAAATGCTCTAAATTTGCAAGTACAGTGTTTTCTTTTCAAAAGACTTTAACTCTAGTAATATTTTGCATGCTATAGCCAACTAACCTTGCAAAGCAAATGGATACACCCGTTTTCTTGTTTTTTACTGGCAAATCCATCTTGCAAAGCTCCCGTCTGAACCGTTTGGGCCCGGTTAGAAAGTGACAGGACCAATCAGTAACGAGGGGCAGTTCTTTAAGGCGCGGTGGAGTCGTGACATGAGCAAGCAGCAACAAGAGGCCGTTGCAATTAATAGCCAACTTTGATTAAAAAAAATGCTATTTTCCAACAACATGATCATAGTCAGTGAAAATTGGCTAGTGGAAAAACTACTAGTCACCTAATGTCAAGCCCTGAGTGTGTTAATGAAAGATTCAGATGTCCACAACAAAGCACTTAACTTTAGGGGTATTTCTTCCACATGCGGCGTGCCAAATCTGTTTTAATGCCACTTTTCCGGCTAACAAACAACAAATATTTAATTTCCTTTACTTTTCTGACATGAAAATTAACGTCATAAAACAGGGAGTAGTCTTTGAGTGCAAGGCTAGATGCACTTTGAACACAATTGATATTGGTGATTTTAAAATTAACTTTTGGTCAGACACATTAAAGATCAGACTAAAATCTTAAGGCACACCACATTTATTTCAATGCAAAACAGCCACTTCAAAAGGTTTCTGTATCTTTAGTAGGGATGCACAATATTGCTGACATCTGATAAGTCAATTTATTACAGATTTATTCAAGACAATATGGATATTAAAATATGTAGTTTAGATGTAAAACTTAGACGCAAATAGGTCAACATTTACAGCAGATACAGGCCAATACTAAAAGCCGGTACAGGCCAATACTTACAGTACGTCTGATACAGATCAGTATTAAAACCAATATACTGTAGGCTTTTATTTACAGCTGATATAAGCCGATATTTACAGCCCTTTTAGGCTGATATTTATAGTTGGTGAATTCCACTGTTTAAAGCCAATAGCAGCTGATAGTGAAAGCCAATATAGGACATTTACAGCCAATACTTGCTGATATTGACAGCCCATTTATGCTGATATTTACAGCTAATATAGGCTGATATTTGCAGCCCTTTTAGGCCTAAATTTACAGTTGATACGGGCTGATATTGAAAGCCTATGTAGGCTGATATTGACAGCTTTTTTAGGCTGAGATATATGGTCCTTTTAGGCCAATTTCTACAACAGGCTGATATTGACCCCCTTTAAGGCTTATATTTACAGACTATATTGGCCATTAATAACAGCTTTTTAGGTCAATCTTTACAGCCAATAAAGGCTGATATTGACAGCTGATGTAGGCCAATATCTACAGCCCTTTGAGGCCCAATTTACAGCTTATGTGGGCTGAGTTTTACATCCCTTTTAGGCTGATATTGACAGCTGATACAGGCTGATATTTTAACTGATACAGGCTAATATTAGCCCCCTTTAAGGGCAATACTTACAAATGATACAAGCTGATATTGACCCCCTTTAAGGGTAATATTTACAACTGATACAGGCTGATATTAGCCCCCTTTAAGGGCAATACTAACAACTGAACCAGGCTGATATTGACACCCTTTTAGAGCAATACTTACAACTGATACAGGCTGATATTGATCCCCTTTTAGGACAATATACAGCTGATATAGGCTGATTTTGACACGCTTTTAGGGCAATATTTACAACTGATACAGGCTGATATTGATCCCCTTTAAGGACAGTATTTACAGCTGGTATAAGCTGATATTTACGCTCTTTATGGCTGACATTTACACCTGATATTGACCGAATTTTTTGGTTGATATTTACAGCTTTTTAAGCTAACATCTGCTTTAACTGGTATCATGCTGATAATATTGCACATTCTTTATCTCTTTTATATTATATATTGTAGCATACTCCACGGCACACCTACACTTGCTTCAAGGCATACCACTGCGTTCTGCCACACCATTTGAAAACCACTGAAATATACATACCATGAATATATATTAAATTTTGTGTTTATTTAAGTGGCAATTGTTTTACCACAACATTTATCAATGCCCAGTCAGTTTTATGCTCTTCGGCCTAATATGCACATTTCATAAATCCTAAATGGACTCTGTAGAAAGATGAGTCCTACACTCAAATCTACGCTGGTTTCTATACCAGTTAGATAAATGAGGAGCAGTATGCATAAAATAAACCATAAACTACATCATGCATTTGGAAGTGTTACAGAAAAGTCCCTACTACCATGTTTTGTCAAACATAATTGAGGTAAAGCAATATATTTAGATCCTTAAAAATATGAAAAATTTCTTATTGTGAAAAATTTAAATGCCACTGGACAAATTGCAAACCCAAAGCCTCATACCTCTGTTACACACATGGTCGATACAACCAAAGACAATTGTTCACATCTGATATACACTTTATATGACAAACTACATCACCTTTATCCTTGTCTTACAGCACTGAGTGTCAAAAACCCAAACATGACAGTTTGTAATTCATAATACTAATTATCCCCACAAGTGACACCACTGCTGAGCAACACTACAGTCAATGATCATCGTCTTGGAGTTAAAATGGATTGTATCAAGTTAAATCACACCCTTACCATCTGGCACACGGCGATAATTTGTTTCCTGATGTCAACAGGCGGCTTTTTTCCCTCCAGTGATAATATATTTCCAGACGTCTTACTCTAATGAGTTTTTTGAATGCCAGAGTTAAAATGTTAAAGTTGTGACACATATAACACAGGGTTGTCAATAGCATATGGACACTGGCATAGAGATAGTCATCTGGCATTAGCGTGATTGGCATATCCTCACTTGACCGAGCATTAGTCAGTGAGTGTGAGACAGACTGAGCTCAACTAAATTAAAATAGATTTCCAGACTGCTGCCACCTGATCAAAGCACCTAGTGCAAAGCTGTCCATGATATCAATCAATTTCTGCAGTGTGTGAGAAGAAGGTAGTCTAATGATGTGACTATAATAGCAAAGATAAGCAAGTGGGAAAGACGGCAGCAGTCATCCATCCAAATCACAAGGCAAAACAATGAGCTGGTATTTATATTCAGAAACCTCCTTGGGCCACACGCATGCACACACACACACACACCCCCACACACACACACATAGAGCTTAATCAAGGGGGTTTTTGATTGCGGGAGAGGGGATCGTCTGCACTGGCGTGTGGAGTTTCACATCAACCATGACAATGACTTGTCCTCGGTGCATTGAACTGATGATGATGAGGCTTTTGTTCTGCAGTCACCTAAGTGGACACAAATGTTAGGGGAGGATGATGAAGGACCGGTCTCTTTGTCCTTTGAGGTCAATCTGGTGTGTTTTACTGAATCTGTAGTCCAGACCACAAATACATGTAAGTGACATCAACTATTTGTTTCTGAAATGCAGGACTGAAGCCAACGGTGTTCACCACACTGAAAATGCTGTTTCAAAACTAACTTTGGTAAAGATAGTAAAAGGTGCTGAGGCAGGTGATGGAGCTAAGGCAGGCCTTTGCCACCACTTACAACATGCTGTCCTGCAGGTCAGCTGAGTCCCAACCCTACTATTCATATGAACAAAGAGAACTACAGGACATACCCAAATGACAAATATACCAGTAAACAGTAAATACCTAAATAGCCAATGGCACTTCATCAGCTTTTAGAAGAGCACCATACTCTCTCTCATCAAACTCAGTATGTCATAATATTCTAACATGTCCAGGTGTAATTTCAAACAACATGAATATTTTCTCACTATTGGGGCTATATCATTCTTCTGCCACAGATTCTATACTTTTATTTAATGCATGCCTCACTGCAATTCACTATTTTATTGTTTTAACATGTCTACATGAATCTACCTTATTATCATTTGCTCTGTGTCAGTTCTGGTTCCTGAACCTAATTTTGAATCAGCCGGTGTGTTCAGATAAAAAAAAAAAAAAAAAAAAGGTTCTAACCCCCAGAAGTTGATTCTCAGCTGAAACCAAAAATAGATGGTTCTTTCTTGGGAACCGTGACATCATCAATGGGCGTGTCATTTCCTAGGTTGTGAAGACAAGCAGAAAATGGGGAAAAAGTGGTCTGCTGAGGAGACAAAATGTTGGGCATTGACAGAATTCCACGTGAAGCTGGAGAGTAGTACAAGGAAGAGCAAGATATACACCGAACTTGGAGAAGAGATAGTGAAGGCTAGTGAGAGAGGGACCAAATAATTAATAAAGCCAAGAAACGGAAGAAGCAATAAATATGAACAACAGAAGCAACAACAAGCCACATGTACAGTACATGGAATATACCAATGAAAACCAAAAACAATGTTATTGTACATACCAATATTGCACAAGATGTGCAGAGTGATAGTTATGGTAATTAATTACAATGAGAAAAAAAATCAAATACAATAATAAAAAAATAAAAAGGTAAAATATAAATGAAAAAGTACACCATAATGCTATTGCGCTACTCACACAGCCTCAAGGAACATTTTTCAAAAGTTTAATCCAGATGGACACTAACTTGTTTTAAACAGTTTTGGTCTACATTTGGGAATTCTATATTTTCTGCCAGACAGTAGAGTTTAATACTCAGAGTGGGGGGTAAAACAATACTCTGCAACCTTTATGGCAGTCTGCACCCAAGAAGCTTTGATTGAAATCTCTGAAAGACTCTGGTACCACACTGACATTCTGTACCTAATGATACTCTTCAAAACAGCCTGAAAAAATAAAAACATGATCTTCTGATCAACACCATACATTTTTAGTTATGATATAACACTGGGGTATGGCCACCAAATGATAGGGTGCTGCACCATCTCTTCCATAGGTTTTATTAACATTTATAGGGGGTAGGTTATCACTGAAAAAGACTGTACCTCATTAAAATACACTGATACAGCACTGAGAGATCTATGTCCTTGTACAGCAGGCTGAGGGTAGTGGTGTCATCTGAAAATTTAAAAAGCTAATTTCCTGGGCAGCTACTGGTGCTATCATTGGTATATAAAGAGAAAAGGACAGGTGAACTAACCCTGTGCAGCCCCTCACTCTGTGTTATAAACCCTGATGTTTTGGATTCTAGTTATAAAAAGCAATAAAACCACTTTAAAATGTTTACAGTCAGTTGCATCAGAGGTTGTAACACATTAAAGCAGTACTAACATTGATAAATAAAAGATGTGCATGTAGGCCTTTGGGTCCTCAAGGTGCTGTAGAGTCAGGTGAGTGATGGCACCATCTGTACCCCGCCTCCGCCTGTAAACAAATTAAAATGGATCTAGTTCAAAATGTATCTTGGCTTTCAAAATGGACATCATATATTTTGAAAGCATTATGTGGTGTCCATTTTGAAGGCTGAGGTACATTCTGAACAACAATTTGCTTAAAGGCGGATGCAGGGTTGGTTTCACGTGTTAAACATAAAGATGCAATACACACAGATTAAATTATTCAAATGCATTACTTAAATTACTGACCCAACTTGCTAAATTAGAGGCTTTAAATGGCATTCCCTTATCAGACGTGCTTCAACCTCCCATGGCAACCAGCCTGACATCGGTTCCAAAGGGAAAGCGTTGAAGATTAGTGTCATTCACTAACCGAGTCAAGTCAGTGCTGTGATCTCATGATAACCTCCAGTCAGGCTTTTCTTTTGGCAGAGAAAAGAGACTGTCCATGACCTTGACAAGAAAGCAGACATATTTTATTGGTCTTTCCTTCTCTTTGAGTGCATTTAAGTGCGTATCAAAGGGTTTCCTTTCAGGGGGATCAACCTAAGCAGGTGCTCAATGCCGACAACATTACATCAAAAGGCAACCAAACTGAGAATTTCCAGCTCCTATAAAACTGTCATTGCCTTAATCAGCATGCAACCAGAGCACTCAAAACATCTTTTTTAACCATTAATATTAATGCAGTTAACATTACTCTAGTGGGATAAATGTTTGTTACATTTTTCTTCCACTCAGGAAAAAAAATGTGTTTTAGTAGTTAATTGTAGCATGTAGCTTAATAATGACTGTGTGCACATGCAGATCCACTCCTCCCAGCAGTACCTGGGTCATATCAGGAGACAGGAAACAAGCCTGTTTGCCAGCAATGAGGCCATTCACACACCACATTTGCCCTCATTCAACTGTGTTTCCATCAAAACTGGCCAAAGCCATCTGCCACCCTGCACTGCCCAGGTAGGGCGGGCCGAATAAATTCATGGTTATCATTTATTCCCAGACTGTGAGAGAGCTTCTGTTTTTTAAAAAAAAATCCAATTTCTGCAGGCTTTTTTGCACAGTGTCAGATGAAATGCATATTCTCTTCTCTTATTTACAGTGACAGTCTGGCAAAATGGATTGCATTTCATGAAGAAGGAGTAAAGGCATTGGCTTGTAGGATGCGTATAGTGTTTGTCACATTTCTATGCAAAACTGTACCCTGGGACATAATGAAGTGCAGCACTTTGGCATCCATGTGTGCTATCATTGAGAGGCCCGTCTTGCATTTGAAACACTTCTAAAATGCCATTGGAGACAGAATGTATCAGTGTTTACCCTCCTCCTCTCTCTTCTACTTTTCCACTGGAAAAAACACACACGATAATCTCAGATTATCCAAGTCAAATTTTGTCCTAGGTCCCTGCGCAGGGGTCAGCGCTGTTGACTCACAGGAAGGTCCCGGGTTCGCTTCCCAGTCAGGACCTTTCCCGCCATGCATACATGGGTTCTCTTCAGGTGCTCCAGCTTCCTCTCACCACCAAAGACATGCTGGTTAGATTAATTGCTGACTTCAAACCAACTGTAGGTGTGTTTGCGAGTATGTTTGTGTATATTTCAGCCCTGCAATTTACTGGCAACAAGTCCAGGTCACCCTGCCTCTCTACCAATGGCAGCTGTGATAGGCTCCAGTCCCCGTGATCCAAAACTGGATAGGTGGTATAGAAAATGGCTGGATGGTAATTTTTTCCCGTAATCAAATCTAACAAAATAGAACCTTCATGTTTTCAGATCTATACCACTAAGCTACATCTTTAATTACTATCTATCAAAGGGGCTTTCTGTTAACCTTGCAATGCAGATAGATACGCCTGTTTCCTTGTTTCTCACTGGCGAATCCATCTTGCAAAGCTCCCATCTGAACCGTTTGGGCCCGGTTAGAAAGTGACAGGACCAATCAGCAATGAGGGGCAGTACTTTCAAGTGCAGCAGAGTCGTGGTGTAAACAAACAGCAGCAAGAGCTGGTGCAATTATGGAGGAAGAGATTAGCGTGGATGCTGCTAAAGCGCCAGTGTTATCAGAACTTGACGACATTTCTTAGTTAAAAGAAGAACAAAGAACAGCAGTGAGTTGTTTTCTTTTCAAAAACAACAAAAGTCGAGTACTTACATGTCTACAGTTGCCATGTTTCGCATTATTCCTCACTAGCTGCGCAGAGATGTGACAGACAGAACGTTCATCCAATCACACTCCGAGTTTTTTCAAAGCCTCTGCCTTTTCTCAAATGTTTCGTATTGAAGCTTTCCCAGATGGATGTGTGAAACACATCCATCTGGCATGTCAGGTTAGCTTTCTGTATGAAAGGAGGGATTTCAGGATGGCTCCCTTTAATGGCCTGATTATTACCCCATTTATCAGAGTATAGCTCCACAAGAAGGAGTTTCAAGATAGATAAACAGACAATGGGCAGTTTAGAGTATCTTCAGTTTTGGTTCCTTTCAGACTTTTATTTGTTTCTCAAAGATAAGATATTTACTTGAAAGACCAATTACTACATGCCATCCATCCATCCATTCAACTTCTTCAGCTTATCCATGAAATGAAACTCTACTGCGCAGCGAGGAAACTGTTCATAAGCCAGGCCCAGCAATGCCACTGCTCTCTCTGGTGCAGGTTTATGTGAACTGGACTAAAGTGAAGTGGCCTGAAGTCTGAACTGTGAAAAAAGTGACTTTCTGTTTGGAAATACAGTAGTCCTAGTTCTCTGGGCTAAGGAGAGGGACTATCTGTCTTGTTATCAGTGCTTAGTTTAGAAGTTAGCATCTCTGATGGTTTGGGGTTCCATTGGTGCTAACAGCATGGGCTACCTGCACATTTGTGAAGCTCCATTAGTGCTGAACCACACATGCAACAATGCTGTAGTGGTAAGAGTATTATACATTTTACATATGCTGGTCTGTATAAATCATACTAATTCTTGCTGTACTTTGAAAATATTCACTAAGTGAGATGATATCAAAATAATAATTGGTTTCAGTGATGGTTAATAGCACTGAATTCTTTCATTTATTAAAAACAGATAATGAGAACCCCAAAATACAAAGTGCCACCAGCTTTACAGAAAATAAACTTTATAATATGCTCAGAATCCCAAAACAATTTGTTTTGTCCAAAAAATAAATAGCGAGGAGAAAAGCCAATACCACAATATGAGATTAGCTTTGGTAGGAAGTTAGGCATGAATGAGTTTGTTCAGAAAAGTAAATTAAAACTAGTGAAGAAGAACAAATACAATGGAGGATAAACAATAGCTGATCCAAGAGAAAAGCTGCAGAAAACAAATTGTGCATGTAAAAAACTTGCCAATCTAAACTCTTGTTTTCCATGACAGATGTACAAAAACTGTTTAATATATTTCTCAGTTTGCTTTAAAGGAGTTTTGCCATTTTTGTACCTTTTTAGCCAGCAGTCTTCTCTAATGTCCTCTGTGTCTCAGTAATTCAGCTGTAAAATCAGGCTCATTTCTGGGGAGCCAAAAATGGTATCCTCATGGCACAAGCCCTTTTAACATGGATTCACAGTCACCAGTTCGTTTGCATAGCTACAAAACTATGCCTAGAAGTGTGAAATTGGTGTCTTAAAAATTCGGGGAGAAGTTGCTGTGGACAAGGATGTTTTGGTTGACTCTGGCAGCTAAAGCAATGCAGCAGAGGAAGTCACTGCAGCTTCCAAAGTGCATCCAGGCACATGCAGGTGCTTGTGATTGCTGCTGCAGGCACGAGATCTGAGCTTTATCTGTCAGTACAGCTCACACTCATGAATTTATTGCTTCAATTACCTGCGTGTGCCATCAATGATTGAACTTGGAGATAAAGAAAAAGTGATGAAAACACCCATTAAAATTCAAAATGAGCTTAACTTGCTAAATGCATCTTTAAACGTGAGATTCATTTGATCATATCTGCAGTGGTTGAATAGAAAGCTAAAAACAGATGTTTCAAGATCAAAAAATGGGGAAATATGTAGTTTTTTTCAAAATTCAAGAATTTGAAACAGTTGCTACTTAATACCACCTTAAAGAAGCTTTGTGGCTTTGCAAGAGCTCCACAATGATGATCCAGTGTTATCACACTGTTGTAGACATTGCATTTGCAATGGTGTCCTAGTGTGTGGATTCACATGGTTTTGTGACATTGGGGAATGCAGAAGGTACTGCACCTCACTGCAATCAACAATATACAGTGCCGTGAAAAAGTATTTCCCCCTTTTCTGATCCCTGAGGTTTTTTTGCACATTTATTACACTTAAATGTTTCCGATCATCAAACCAATTTTCATATTTCACAAAGACAACCCAAGTAAATAGAAAATGCCTAAATGATTTTTAAAAATTTTTTTAAGGTGAAAAAAAATCCAAACCTGTCTGGCCCTATGTAAAAAAGTAATTGCCCCCTAACCTTAATAACTGGTTGTGCCACCCTTGGCAGCAATAACTGAAATCAACCATGTTAACTGGTGATGAGTCTGCTGCATCGCTGTAGAGGAATTTGGCCCACTCTTATTCACAGAATTGTTTTAACTCAGCCATAGCCACATTACCACTGTCTACCCCATTACTCCTTTTTAACCATTTGCAATGGTGGATCAGGGATGGAACAACTACACTATTATGCTTCCATGTGTTACAAATCACAGACAAGCCGTAACAGGGGAATAACCATTTAGCTTTGAACTGGCAAAATGTAAGCCCAACTGATGCTTATGTAGTGGATAAGCAACTTAAGTGAACACTTCCCAATCTACTGTTAGTTGGATGGATTCAAAGTATTTTAAGTGTGATTATGATTCATTTAAGCAAAAAAAAAAAAAAATTAATAATCGATCAATCAATATAACAAGCAGTTTGAAGGGGGTTATTGTAGGGTGCCAGGGTTGGTGCCTCAATGCCACACATTGCTCTCAATGCCGTTGGGAGCGGATATTTTGCGTCACAAGGGTGTTTTGGTAGGAACCCAAACTTTTGTTAAAGTGGTTCTGGGGGTCCTCTCAAGATAGATTAGATAGATAAGTGTCAGATTTAGTTCTGACACATGTATTTTTATGCACCTTGTCTATTTCTCACAAAACTATCTATACCTCTGAAAGGAAAAAAATAAGACTGCTTACTTACTTAATTTAGATATTAACCTAAAAATATTTGGTTTGCAGTTTGCATTGTCTCTATTGTAAACAGTCTAATGTTGCGTGTGCAGAGATGAAAGAGATGTTTTCTTCTTGACTTTTAATTTTTATCTAGAAATTCAAAACTTGGCAACGTATGAGGATACACGTCATGCTTATTTTCAGTTGGGTACAATATTTTTTTTGTCCTTCAGTCCACTATAGAGTACAGTTAATAAAGTGCAACCATTCTCATTTTGTCAGTCTGCTCATGCCAAGTTTATTTTTACTTAACCTTTATTTAACCAGGTAGTCCCTTGAGATTAAGATCTCTCTCTCGAGGGAGACCTGGCCAAGACAGCACACTAGTTACCCATGTGAATGCTCCTTTAATCAGGCTCTAGGTTTACAAGGGCAGGGGGTTGAAATATTATGTTGTAGAAGATGAACCTATTTTTACTTACAGAGGGCAACTCAGTTTAACATATTTCAGAACAGAGCATGAAGCTAATGCACTGCACCGAGTTTATAAAGGTAACTATTGCTAATTTCCAGCTCTTGTATGTAAGAATAAGGTTTATTGTCAGGTATGTTTACAAAAACAAGGAATTTGACTTGGTGTTTTGATGCAAAAACAAATAACAGCAAAAGAATGAAAATAGAAAGAGGGTAGTACGGCCTTTGAGTGAACATGGGAAATAAAATGTAATATTTTGTAGTTAAGTTACTTAATGTTTCTTCTGGCAAAGCCCACAGACCCAACCAGCTGCTCAGATCTGAGGTGGAAGAACACGCAGCAGGTAGCTGAAGCTCACATTGCAAAATAGAGCCAAACACAGAGGCTTTCTTGGTGATAAATAAAATGCTTCAAAAATATAAGACGTAACAAAATCAGCATTGTTTTTTTTGGCCCATTTTTACCTGTGGTGGGGTTGGGATGGGATAGGATAGGATAGTTCATATAAGAAGTTTTAATGGTGATCATTAAGGTTTATTTGTTCATTTCGAGTAAAGAAATTAATTAATTAATGGATTACAAATAAACCCACCAAGGACACATATCTGTGCCAAGCTGCCAGCCCATGTGAAGGTCAATAAGGAGTGAGTGCAAGGGAGTGCAGGCTTTCAGTAAGCAGTGATCAGGTGAACTCAATCTTACTAATGGGTGACAAGGTGCATCCAACAGCTAATCATGAAAAAGGATGGGAGAAACCAGGAAGTGAGCTAAAGGAAAAGAGGCTGGTAAAGGGGATGAGGAGACAAATAGTAATTTTTACAACAATAGCCACGTTTATAGTTGTAGATTGTGTTTGTGGAGTATGATTCATAGGACTGGCAACTTTGCTATCCTCATATGGTCATAGACACAGATTGTCTATTTTAGGGTTATAATTATTATGGGATTTTCCCATGAGAAATAAAAAAAATGAGAGGTTGGTGAGGATGTTCTAAAAAAACAGGAGGATCCAGGAAAAACACATGTGTTGGCAACTATGTATATGTTCATATGCACACACACTAACACACAAACATTAAATAAGGACAACAGCTGAGCAGGCAGATGTTCACACAGCCGTGGATACAAAAACAGTTTTAGGGAGTTTTCTTTTAAACCAAGCCAGACTCAGGTCTCTGGATTAAAGTCTACAGAAACTGAATACAATGATGACGAAGGCTAATACTGATATTCAAGTATGATTTCCAACTATTCAAAAAAACAATTGGATGTGGAATTCTCACTGATTCCCACCAATAAGCACGTGCTCTTTTAACTGGATTTTTTAAAGCACATAATTCCACTTGGCTGGAAAATGGGTCATTTCCCCAACTGCTCGAGCTTACCTTTGAGTGAGCCAATTTGCCAGTTTCAATTATTAAAGGCAGCACCTGTCTCCTTTCAAATTTCAGTGGCTCGGATGACTGTGTGCACAGCACTGCAGAGGCACAATCCACTCAGTCTGCAGATTTCAAAGTAACAGCCACTGAAATGAAAGAAGATGTTGGAGTGATACAGGATTCAAAGGCAAGTGATGCAAACGGACCTCATCTGCTGAGATATCTATTCACTCTCGGCCTTTCTCTTCCCTTTTCCTCAGTAACCCTTATTGAGTAATTGGCTTTTTCTTGGCATGGAGTTGTCCAATCTAAATGGTAATTTTGAAGGCCCTCCTCTTGTCACCGGTGGTAATGCTTGTTTACTGGAAGATGGTCACTCGGCACAAAAAATTTGAGTTGTAATGAGAAGGCAGAGCTCTGTCGACTGTCATGAGACAATACATGTCAAAAACAAGGAGCTAGTAAAGAGCACTTCACATGATAAACTACATATTGCCCCAGGCATGGCAGTCCTGAGCCCAGATAATGCAAACATGCACTCATTTTTCTCCTCCTTTATCAACTTATCAATGAAGCCTTCTATGAGTGTGCCTGCTCTTTCCTTGTTTACCTGTGTTTTCCCAAAGGTACTCTGGTTTCATCCCACTTTCCAAATACATGCAAGGTAGGAGTATTAGATCCTGTTCAGTGTCTACAGATATAAATGTCCATTCTCTCTGTATTAGCTCTGATGGATGTGACCTGTCCGGGATGCTTTCCTGCCTTCCTCCACATATGCACACAGATAAGGCACTTTAAACTTTAATAGATCTCACAGAGAGCAGAGACAATAAATCAATTTGTTGTGGAACAAACAAAAAGAGAAAGCAGATTCTTTGCAGTTTTGGATTCTGTTTGGTACATCATTTTGATCCTTGAAGGCTCTTAAACATTGCCTTTATTTAGTTTCACTTCAGGCTTGACAGGAATTTCAATTTAGAGCCAATAAAAGCAACAAGCAACAAAATAATGTTTTATTAAGAAAAGCAACAGAAGGTCAAAACCTCTGCACAGGTCATCTGCACAAGAAATTTTGAGATGGTTTAGTTTGCTTCTTGGATATTTGGCTTTCTTGACCTTGCATGGCCAAACCATCTGATGTCTTTACAGATCTGTACTTTCATATCACAGCAAATACGATCATAACATTGAAGAAAAAAGAAAAAAAAAAACAAAACAAAACGCAATGACGATTTTTTTTTGGGCAAGTTTACAGTATTTTTTGCAATGCTGGGCAGGGGTTGTTTCTGGTGTAGCCATGATTCAATGCAAGACTCAGTCATCTCTCAACTAGAAGGTCAGGGTTTAATCCCCAGCTCCTGCACTCACACGTAAATGTGTCCATTGGCAAGATCCTTAGCACAAAAAAGCTCTACACACAGTCTCATTTTGTGCTGATATTGGTTGAAATACATGTTTGGCAGTAAGATTGAAGCGTTGTTTACTTCGATAAATATCAGCACAAAGTGAGATGGTGCGCGGGTGCTTTTGGGGGTTTTTGAAAGCGTTCTGACGCACACATTCAGCTGTGCATAGACCTTTTTCAACATATTAAGACAATTAATCCTAAATTACACCCACTGCTGAATCAGTGGCACATGAAAGGTATGAAGGCACAAAAGGAAAACTGTCTACAAAGCAATTTGAGTAGTCTGATGACTACAAAAGCACTGAAGCTCAAGTCCATTTACCATTCTTGGCTCTTTGTTTTATTTACAAATGAACGCTAGAGCTGTGCAATTTTAGGAGTTTGATCTTTACCATGATAAAGCAATGTTCAATAAAACTAATGCTGTTACTCGGTTAAAAAATTAATAAAGTTAATTACATTACTACGCTGTGATTAAACATGATTAATCACAGTATTTTCTCAACTAGTTTCAGTATATTTGTATGCTTTTATATTTTCAAAGGTTGTTATTGCCAAGTGTTTTATTTTTATTCTTTTAATTCTATGTAAAGCACAATAAAAGTGCTGATCTAAGTCCTTATCAATACCACTATCAGTTAAAAGCTATGATTCAGTCTGTCACATCTGTTGTGTATCCCTCAAATATAAACACCTATTCACACTGTATTAATTGAAGTTCCTCATCAAAAACTAAATTTTCCCATTTTTATGTGACCTATGAACACATCATAACATATAGAATACAGTCGTCTAATCTACTGAGGTTACCTGAATGCATCATATTTTCTGTCTTCAGTTTGTGAAGTTTGCTAATTAACTTAAATTAAATTTTGCCAATTCCACCGTGGATTTCTTTACTGGAATAATAACATTTATCTGAGCAGCTGAAGAAAACTGTCCTGGAGCAGCTGAAGAGAGTGGTATGACCATGGCTTTATCCCGTGTTGTTGTTAGCGCCTTTGCTAACATTAGCAAAGATGTGCTTTGCCCGAAGGTGGTACTTAAGACTCGTTGTACTTCGGTGTAAAGACAGTCCATAACTGCAGCATGTACCCACAATTTTGGTTTCATCTTAACTAACATTCGCCAGCTTTTTAAAAAGAAAATTGCCATTAAGCAGACCTGGGTCTGTCTACTCACTCATCACTGCTGGCTGTGTCTGACCCGCCTTTCACCTCTTCACCCCCAGGCATGTAAACATCTGCGCTAGAGACTACAGGAGCAAGTTGTGGTCAAACTTAGTCACATGATTAAATTGCATTATTATTTTTGTAACGCATTAAGGTTTCAAGATTAATCACGAGCGTTAACGCATTAATGTTAACAGCCCATAATAAAACCCATCCCAAAATCTGAATTTATCACAAAAAATAAGAAAAAAGCCCATTAAAGTAGTCAAGCAGTACTCTGTCAGTATGTTTACCCTAATCAGTTGGATGGGAGCTTGGGTGTAATCAGTGTAGCTGGCAGGAAGATACTTTGACGTTTGCACAATAACCACTCCAGGACACCTGGTTCCCATACGCTCACGCACAATCACAGAGAGTCAGAGAAACAGACAGAGAGAGAGAGAGAGAGAGAGACAAACAACAGGCCCTAACAGACAACTAGATTATGGGAGCAGTGTACCAGGCCTGCTATAAACCATTAAAGCTATTCCAGAGGAACATGAAGTAAAAGTCAGCATAGAGAGGGCAGTTGATTTCATCATTTGGCAAAATAATTTTAAGAACAGCAAAGAAAAAGAGTAAGAAAAACATGCAACAGCACGATTAAATTTATCCACCACTTTAAAAATCAAAATCTGGATAAAAAAATAAAAATGAACCACATTCTTTCAGCAACTGCCCATTGCAGTTTGCATCAAATTTTTGAGGATCTTGCTCCAAGGGTAGCCTTTGGGTTAAATTCACACATCCCATAAGTTGTTGTCCTGGAAGCAGCTGACTTGGGTTCCAGTTGGTGGCTTCTTCCATCCAGTCCACACTCTCACTGGTTTCTGACTGTATCCACTGAGTAAAGGCATAAAGGCCCAAAACAATTCTTTAAAAAAGCTCCTCTGTATGTGTGGATAATTGTTCATCAGTGCCACACCACTAAGACAGTTTGGTTTTCGTTGTATGCCTAGGTCACTTCTGAAAGTCATCATGAACTAATTGGCTGCTGCCTTCTGTTGTATCACAAATGCTAGCAGTGCTACCGTTAGCAGACTAGTATGGAGGGCATGTGCTTTACTGTGAAACTGATTTTAAATACAAACTACAATACTGTACCCACACATAAAACACTCACTTATGTAAAGGACCTACTAACAATATAGCCTTCTTTTAATATATGTGCATTATATCTGTCTTATTTTTTAAACTGCTCTGTATCTTCAATTGTACTTTATGTTTTGGTATTCTTCTTCTTTTCTCATTTTCCCTTATTTATTACTTTGACTTCTAAAAGCGCCCCATGGATAGGTATTGCAAATCAGCACTTTGCTTTAAATACTGAGAGTTGTACCTCAGGGACCCGTGCGCGATTAAATGTCAAAGCATCAATATTACTGTGTGTTTGGGTTAAATAAATGTTAAATAACTACATAAAGTCCAAAATGACCTCCTCCTCACTGTTGATGCAGCTAAATGTGCGGGCTTGGTTCTATTGAACCTAAGCGCCACGTTCTATACAGTAGATCATGGCACTCATTCAACTGCCAAAAGCATGTGTTTGGTGTTGGAGGTGTTGCCCTGTGGTAGTGGTTCATGTCCTATCTACAGCACTACAGCACAGGTCGTTCACAGTTAATATAGGCAATACTATTTCATTACAGCCAATCTGTCATGTGGGGTACCTCAAGGCTCCATCCAAGGCCCCATTGTCTTCTCCACTTACATGCTTCCCTTATGTAAAGTTATAGAAGGCACAATATCTCTTACTACTGTTACGCTGACAATACACAGATCTATCTTCCCTTAAAACCAAACAGTCAGATTTAAACGCCATCACACAGTGTCTAGATGACATTGAATGTTGGATGGCGATTTTTTTTTTTTTTTTTTAATGAATGACAGCAAAACAGAAGTTGTTATCTCTGTTTTCACACTGTGCTGATGCATTCAGATAAGCTTATTTTAGGATACCTTCAGGTCAATTCATGCCTATTCAGTGGTGAAGAAAAACTGTTTCATGGATAAATTTTGGGTTCAGGAGAAATATGTTGCAAAAGCAGGTACTGTGTTTAACATTAAAAAAGAGTAGATAGACAAGGAAGCTGTGGACTAAATATAGATATTTTATCACTTCACATTGTTATTGCAATATTTAATAACCTATCTGAAATCCTGTTTTATTATAGCATGCATGCCTGATTATTACTACAGGGAAATACTGCTTAAAAAGTTCCACTGCCTGCATAAAGAGAATAAGGAGAATAGCATGCAAGTATTAGAGGAAATTAACAAATGCTTCACCTATCCTGATCACAACGGGATTTCATGGCCAAAATCCTTGTAAAAGAAATGCTGCAGGAATTAATAAGCTTGCATAAATGACAGGAAACATTACTTTAATGCCACAGCTGCCAAAACAAAGTGGATTGTTTCTAAGAAGCTTACTGTGGTTGACTAAACTTCAAATCCTCTATAATAATCTACTTAAAAAAAGATAACTGGGTTCAAACTTCCCATATTAGGTGAACAGAAAAAGGGATGGTTTGCAGGAGAATGGTGTTTTTTTTTTTACTGCTTGTAAATGTAATCAAATCAACATGCATCATAATGCAGCACTTTATGATCTAGGGGAAGTGCAGGATTTTGAATGACTTTTTAGATTTAATCAACTGAAAAGGGAATATTTCTGACGGATTCATGGTGCTGGAAATAAAAGGAAAATGCAATAAGAACAGTAAAGGCTGCTTATTCTCATGAGGAAAGAAAGGTTTCCAAACTGATGCTGATGTATTTCCTGCAAATATGCGCAACAAAAGTGATTTTATCATCCATTATTTCACAAGTCCCTATCCATAAAACCAATCTGTGACAGTACACTGAAAGTCTTCGCTTCATTGTCAATGCGCAGGCAGGACTCAGCCTGAGTCTCCCTAAGCAGGCCTCATAGGCTACACACAGTATCCTGACAGGTGAGTGAAACAGAAGAAGAAAGGAAACAACCGAACAAAGAAAATGACTTCGGAAGGAGCGCCTGGGGATGACAGCATGGTTGAAAAATAGACCACTGGAGAGTCTGCAATGGGTGATTGCCCATAAACACACCTGCAGAACTCTTATTGCTGCACTGGAGTGGATGAAATCATTGATCATTAGGTCATAATACCAAATGTGTCCTTACATACTGAAACTAGAGTTGCATGGTAGTGAACCTTGCACTGAATTAATACACTTTTCATGAGACTGACCAAATAAGCAAGCAAGAAAGCACGATCTATCCATGCCAAGTTCTAGAATTAATTGATATAAGATGATAACAGGAGAGTGAAGCAGAATCTGAGGAGGAAAAAGTCTAACTTTTAGACTTATAATAACTTCCAAGCTGAAATCAGACAAGGAAACAAAAAGGAGTAATTTCTAATTCTGAGCAAATCCCCATTTGCACTGTCCCTGCTGCTTTCTTTCCATGTTTTCCAATCTTTTATTGATTTACAACTCAGATTACATTTCCATGAAATATCTGGCTGCAGAGGCATCATCTCACAAACAACTGCAAGCATCTGAGGTAATATTCAAAATGATCCCACCGCATGCCCCCATATGCATAATCATTTTACAATGTCCTCTATGCAAACCCAGCTGCTGTATGCCAACCTGAAGCCATCTGCCCATGCATAATTCCTACATTCCTTATTGTTGGTGATACACCACTTTACAAGCACTGCAGTCTCTTTAAAATATGCAGACCTGAGGGCTCTGCATGATGGATCCATAAGTCATTGATTTCCCATTTAAGAAATATGAGAAAAATGGCTGGGTCCATTAGTCACTGTGTACATTTTGTTAACATGTCACCAGGTCACATTAGTTTGTATCATTTCTATACCAGCAAGCCCACTGGCTTTTCCCAACTGGCTAAATGAAACCAGTGAACTTTAGTAACCCTGCACTGAAGCAGCTTTTGCAGAATTATGCAAGAAAGCTTTGCCAATTGATGTTCATACAGCTCTGCATTTTTGTTTGGAAAAAAAAAAAAGGCAAAAAAGGCAAAAAAAAAAAAAAAGAAAGAAAAACAGAAGCGGTCAATTCCTGTATGAGTGCAGATAAAAACTGCCAAGACAGCGGTGACCTTGAGAAACAATATACTCTACTTAGACATGCTGTCAGACATGCAGCACACTTCTACTCTGCAGAAATGTTGCTCTTTTCCTTCACTTTTGGAACAAAAATAAAAAAGTTCTCCATCTCCAGTACATTTCTCCCTTGTGACTGTCTTATTTATTCATTTACAATGTTCTGGTCTGTTTAGCCTTCACCTGGGTTTAAAAGTTATAACTGAAACATGTTTCATTGCTTGCTAAGCCACCATTTATTGTTTTAGCTTATACTTTCAAGACAGCTCTGACTATTGTGGAGAGGAGATGGCTGTTTCCCTTATGAATGTGAAGTAGACCTGACCGTGTGAAGGTTTTTAATATCAGAGAGCTGATGTTTGAAGGTTTCGATAGGGGAAAGTGGCAGTTTGAGCTAAATAGCTATGCAGAGGTTACTGAACTGCTAATATAACTGGACTTCTTGCTCTACAGAGTTTGTGTGCATGCTTTTATCAGAGTCTTACCCATAACCCTGAATAACCTTAAAGGTCTTAGCACACTGAGTCCATTATTTTCAGATGCATTTTTCTGGACCTGTAGCCTGACAAAAAAAAAAGTGCACAACAACCTTACACACAAAACCCAGAGTATATATATTTCTGATCCAAGAATAAAACTAATGGTCTGCTACTGTGAAGACAAAAAGATGAAATTGAATTTGATTTTGTGGCTTTTCACAGCTTGAAAAAGAAAACTCAGGGTCCATCAAACCTGGCAAAGCCCTTCAAGGTACTCTTTCAACCTGTAAAGACAGAAAGCATCTTTAATCTTTTTCAGTCTGTCTTATCATGTGGCTGTATGCTCCATGTTTGAAATCTACAGAATGCATGAACAAATCATGTTGTTTAAAGTATTCATGCTTGCCAGAGAGAAAGCTAAAGAAGGAAGCTGCATCTACTGTTCTAAATAGTCAGTCACCCACTTAAAAGCCTCAGACAAATGTGAAAAAATGCACATTCTGACCTGAACAAAAAGTAACAAAATTTTAGGAGTCAGTGTGCAAACATCATTAACGGGACACAAGATTGGATCTTTTTTATTTGGCAACTTTAGATGAATGGATTGAAAAGTCATTGTAACCTAAACTCACACCTACGTGGACACCACGTAAATTCACCAATTATTTTTTTTACTCCACAGACTAAAAATCCAGACCCTCTGGTCTCAAAATACCCAACCAGAACAAAAAGATCAAGGTGGCTAATGCTGAAAGCATGGCTGCTACACATAATCATCCATCTTTTACATAATATCTTATGAAACAGATGCACTGATTATCTCCTGGATGAAGAGTCTGTTTCATGTGGGTTTTTTGAGTTATGTGGGACCAATGCTACCAGTACAATAAGTTTTAGTAAATGAACCAGGAAATGATTACTAATGGGTGTTCAGTAGATTTGTGGTATGAGTGAACTGCAAAAAGGGGTTGCATATCTGTGGGTTTGATGGTATGACTGTATGACTGATTTTTATACACACTAGAAGGGGATCATATTTTAATTGAAATGGGCTTTTGATGAGAAGTTTGCCCAACTCTAACCTCTGGACTTAGGCTGAAATGTCGACTGATGAGTTTATTTAAAGACTCTTGCAGCTCAGGAGTTGGATGATTAAATTTTTATCAAGAATAAGGTCTTAAAGGTGATCTTACTCATACATGGTTTGAGTATTAAAGAGAGACATTTTTATGGTGCTGTACACTTCAGAAGCCTTTAAGGCTCATTTGTGCTGAGTTCAATATGCACATGGATATGGATGGAGCTTTCCACCCATTCACAGCACTTATTTTGTGTGAATTTCTTCATGTTGTCCAGCAGCTTATGGACATGGACCAAACGTAGCAATACCACACTGGTATCCTAGGGGCAGTGTTGAACAGTGTGAAAAACAGTTCATGTCAAACCAGCCACTTTTCAAGGAAATACTGTCAAATATCATGAGAGTTGTCAGAGATTGTAAAAATATCCATGATGTTAGCTTGGGCACAGAAACCGACAACTACTATAGAAAAGCTTTGCAGAGATCAGACAGAGCAGCAGTAAAGGAGAGGTGGAGGTCCATTTGAAACCATCTCTCTTTGAACAGCATATATAGACTATATTGCCAAAAGTATTCACTCACCTATCCAAATAATTGAAATCTGGTGTTCCAATCACTTCAATGGCCACAGGTGTATAAAATCAAGCGCCTAGGCATACAGACTGTTTCTACAAACATCTGTGAAAGAATGAGTCGCTCTCAGGAGCTCAGTGAATTCCAGCGTGGCACTGGGATAGGATGCCACCTATGCAACAAGTACAGTCATGAAATTTCCTCGCTCCTAAATATTTCACAGTCAACTGTCAGTGGTATTATAACAAAGTGGAAACGACTGGGAATGGCAGCAACTCAGCCACGAGGTGGTAAGCCACGTAAAATGACAGAGCAGGGTCAGCGGATGCTGAGGCGCATAGTGCACAGATGTCGCCAACTTTCTGCAGTCAGTTGCTACAGACCTCCAAACTTCATGTGGCCTTCAGATTAGCTCAAGAACAGTGTGTAGAGAGCTTCATGGAATGGGTTTCCATGGCCAAGCAGCTGTATCCAAGCCACACATCACCAAGTGCAATGCAAAGCGTCGGATGCAGTGGTGTAAAGCATGCCGATAGCTGCAAAGGGTGGACCGACGTCATTTTAAACCCTATGGATTAAGAATGGGATGTCACTTAAAGGGGACATATTTTACCCTTTTAAGACAAGTTTATATTGGTCTCAGAGGTCCCCAAAACATGCTATTGCTGAAAAAACATTCCAGTATTGGATTTTTGTATGTCCATCAATCTCCCAGACCATAGTCAGAAGGGTAACCCACTGAGCTATTCAGCATTTTACTGGGAGGATCAGTAGAGGAGGGTGGAACTTTCCTCCAAGTGGGGGAGGGCCAACCAAACCTGGGGGCGGGTGCTTAGGCCCCTGGTGAGGTCACTAGATGTAAAATCTGAGAACGGCTTGTTTCAGCACACATTATCTGACAGGTGGAGAAAGAGAGGGGGAGAGGGAATGGATTTTTCTGGTACTTGAGGGGATTGTGGACAGGCCAGGGACACATATTTGTGTTAAAAAAGCCTGAAAAAGTGATTTTTGCATAATATGACCCCTCTAAGTTCATATGTAAGTCAAGGCAGATGAGCGAATACTTTTGGCAATATAGTGTATATATTAACTATTAATCCCCTTCTGAATCTTTGGCACATGACCGGGGTTGGAAACCAGTTGTCTATAACATTGCAGTTCTTTATGCTGAGAAACAGCCCTGCCCATTTAGGGATGCGGTTTGTTGAGGAATGATAGTTGAGTGTTGAGGCAAGAGTACAAGTGAAGAAGAACTAATAGATTTTCCAAACTTGAAAAAAGATTTTGTTTGGTATGAAAGAAACTAGAATAACAGATTAAAAAAAAAAAAAAAACTTTGAGCTGTATTATAACGAGTCTCAGTGGCAGACAAGCTTGGCTCAGAACTTGAGGGGGAAGGCTGGGGAGCTGGGGAGGCAGAGCGCTGAGGGATGCTGAAGGTCTGGTGAAAGGGCCATTTTGTTGATGATTTAATAGCGAAAACTAGAGTGTCAGAAGTCATCTGAACCTTGTATAATCAAACATTTTGATTTTTACCGTTCATGTATTTCCTTAAAGATCCATAACAATTTCCTTTTTTGATGGTTAGACACGTTAAGATCTTCAATCTAACTACAAAAGCAATAACCCTTAGCTTTAGATAGTAGAAAAATCCAAAACAACACAAAAACAGTTCTGAATGCAAAAAAGTGGGATTTCAAGATGCAATAACAAAAAATGTGATTAACTACAGAAATTCTGAGATTAATCATGATTAAAAATTGTAATCTTTGACAGCCCTAACCTGCACACATCTACACTAGGAATATAATTTCTCTTCCTTTTCACAGAATTTCAACCAAAATTTTGTTTCATAAAGCAGTCTATTGCTGGATGAGAAATGACATGAAAACACAACAAAAGCCCTATTCACACAGGGTTAGTATGATCTAGGGACCGCTGGTAATTTGTAATAATCACGTAGGATGTCTGTGTGAATCAACCATGTCTGTAATTTGCAGGGTAAAATTTCCAGGGCAAATTACCTACCACATTTTAGTGCACACAGGTCCACAGGTAGTTCCAATCCCATGCGAATCAGCATCTCTGTAATTTAGGGCTGATTTTTGTTTGTATGAACTTGAGAAATAAAAATTCAATACATTTGCCTATAAAATAAACTCCATTTCAGTAAATTCTTTATGAAAATGTAAGTTTACCTAATTGCTTCCTGATGCTTTCCTAAAAAACAAAACTGTTTCTTCTTATCATTATTTCATCAGTTATTTAATCAATTTATTATATGATCCTCTAATTTATATATTTTCTCTAATTAGCAAACTTTTATGAGAGCTGTTTTAATGAAGATAACTTCTGCCTCCAATTATAGTTTCAAGCACTTTAACAACACAAAAATCCACACAATTTCAAGAATTTTAAGCACACTTTTCATCAAGCTTTCCCTTGATTTTCCCTAGGCCTTTTACAAGTTCTACTTATGTAACAAATACAAGTTTTCCGGAAAAAAGAAGCAGGATTTCTTCCTCTCATTAACCTTGTACAATTTTTTCATATTCGTTTATTAGTTATAAAAGTTATAAAATTATAACTCAAAAGCAACATTAATTCATCCAAGTTGCAAACCTGTATAAGCTTGATGTTTGACCTTTCTGTAATGAGGACAATATCTGTAGGTGGCCCTCCCACACCTGTCATCCTGCTGCTTTGCTCTGAGCACACACACCATTTTTAACGCTTAAATAACACCTGCCACGCTCTTTTAGTTACCGAGTTATCCCACAGGATCCCCAGAGACTTTCTCAGCCATCGGAGGCAGCGGTCAGTAGTCATAAGGTTGGTGATGCACCTCTGTGGCAGTATTTTAGAGCTGGAAGAACTGCTATCGTGCTATGCTGTGACTGATAACGACAAACTAAGAAAGAAAAGTATAGGAAAAAAGGCAGCAAGGACAGGGGGAGGAGAAAGGATCCTGGGGAGACAAGCACAGCAGACAAGAAGAGAGTCACAAGAAACAAGGATGTAAGAAGAACAAAAGCCAGAGGCAGAGTGTTTATCTGGATGTCACACAGGGGAAAGGGATGGGAGGCTGTGATTACAAAAGACAAATCACTTTGTTAAGAAAATATGAGCTTTCCAGAGCCACATCCAGACAAGAAAGCTTGATTTAAATCCACACTCTTTAGTTTCCAAAAATGTAATAAGTTAAATACACGTGTGCATAAAGCATGTTAAAGTATGAGACATGTAAGGTATAGAAAATCACTCCAAAATCAATACAGTGCAGACATGAAAACTCAAGGTAATTCAGTGAGTCAAAGCTTATCATTCAAAAAGGCTTCTATGTGATGGAGTTATCTAGGGAGGCTTTAGATCTCTCAGATTTCTTTTCATCCCAGTTGATCCTCGTATTGCTTACGGAAACAGTCTCCCACAGGAAAGAATTCCCAGGAACGCTCCTGGTACATTTTCCACACATAGGATTCCTGGCAAAGACAACAGAGTGGTGATTTATCTGTAGAATCATCAGTTAGGCCAATCGTTTCTATGCTTTGATGGTGAGCTCAGTAGATCAGTGAAACACCAGGCTTAATCAGCTGCTTATGAATAACACTCAAGCACTTTTTCAGCACTTTCAAGGTGCCTAGAACAAAACTGTATAGATTTTCCAACCAATTCTGATCGTATATTATTTGTTATATATAATGTACTTGGGGAAAATGACATTTAATTGATCGGAGATAGTCCCTTTAATAAAGCCAAGCTTTATACCAAATTCATGCGTGCCAATACACCCACAGAAAAATCAAAACTACGTAACACCTTAACCCATCTGTCCCCATGACCTATCAACCCACAAAAATGAATTATGCGACAGGACTGTACAAGGGATGTATGATATTAGAATTTTTTAGACTACACCCGATGTGCCGATATTTAGAAATTCATTTTATCCAATACTGATCTTGTTTCCAATTCAATAGTGTGGATCAGACCTAAAACTTTAGCCCTTAAAATACACCTTAAAATGCATGGAAATTGGAAAAAATGGAAAGAATTTACATCTCCACAATTTATACATAAGGCTTATAATTAGAGCCTATGTAGAACATCATTTACAATCGTGTACTGATTTAAAATCAATTTTTCAGTTGCAAATATCAGTAGAAAATTTATATCTGTCCATACCGATAAATTGAGCATACAGCTTTAGTTCAGGCAGGCCACAGAGTCAAGTGCTGCCATGTAATTGCAATAAGCTGATGTCATGCAACCCCTCTTTAGCTGACAGCTAGCTGATTCACTTCTAAGTCCACACTTATTCAGACTGCTCTAGCCTGGCTTCTCTTCCTGGCTTCTCTTCCTGATTTTTGCAACCCTCCTCTACCCCAGCTCCTCTATTGTGCAGGATGAGAAGCTCCCCATGAGCCCCTCAAAATTCATGGGGATCCCACAACGACCATACCGGCAATATAAATAATGGCAGAAAGTGCTAATTAATAACTGCCAATGAAGAAATATTTAGAGCGGCAAATAATGTGTGTTTCTTTAAAAATGCTCTGGACTGAATTAACTTTTTAAGCTAAAAACTGCTGATACTTATATTATGCCTATAACATCTTCACCCCAGCATTGAATGTATCACAGGATTACTTGCTGTGTCAAGTATTTATTCCAAATACATGAGGGTTGGGGGTCTGAAGGGTGTGACATCTGTCTTGACGCCACGGTTTTTGTGGTTAGGTGCTATGATCAGTTACATCATTTTTTACACCTAGCACTTTATTAAAATCCAACCTGCACACTTCGCAGACTGCTTGACAACTAACCAGGCGTCTCATGCTTAAAAAGCTGAAAATTCTTAGTCTTGCTGTACTAACCTCTGCAGGCTTTTAATATTGCTGTTCGGTCCTGACATTTGCAGCTACACACCTCTTGAATCGTGGTTCAGACTGACAGGTCATGGGGACAGAGGAGCTGAAATTTTATGTAGTCATGGATTGTGTGTGTGTTTGTGTATTGTTATTCATAGACAGCCAAGCAACATTGGCATTTTCAGACAGACATACAAAATGTATGGAAGAGCCCACATGGATTATTTATAAAAAAGTTATAGGTTGCTATAATACAGGAAAAATAGGAATGTTTGCGGGTTTTGCCACACTGTAGCAGAATTGAATATTACCCTTAGTGCTCATGCCAGTCTATCTAGCTGTTTATTGCTGGTTTAAGACACCAAGAGAAAAAAATCATGCACGTTCACAGGATTGTTTTTCATGTCAACAACTGAAAGATTTTTACCGTTTATGGATAACTGTGAAGAACTACCAGGTTATGTATCTTCACAGTGTATTTAGTATAGTATACATTATTCAAAGTCACTTTCTTACCTCTAAGTTTAAGCATTTTAATTGTGCATTATTTTAAGAACTATAAGAGTTTTAATGAACCTAGAAAATAACAATCAAACATTTTCCAAACCCAGAGGCAAAAAAAACAAAATCACATCTCAACCAAGCAGATCCCTCATTATCAACTCCTTAAAAGAAGTGAACATGAAAGAATATTCTGGTGCTTACTCTGTTGGGGGACTGGACACATTTTCTAAAAAGCACCCTGCTGACTAAAATATTTTGGGCTGATAAAGAAACTAGTATTTTTTCTTTTCGAAGCATCACATTTCAAATTCATGATGCGGTGCAAAAGAGAAGCTGAAAATACACCAAATTAAAATGGTTTTCACTGTATTGGCCCTGCAGATCTTATTTAACAGATTCTTATTCGTTCTGATCTCTTTCAGTGGTTTACATATATATAAATAGATAAAGTGTGACACATAAGAGCAAGACAAAAGCCAATTAAAAGCACATCTCTTTGCTCCACCAGCAGTAGCTCATTTAAAATAAGTTAAACAGACATAGATTTCAAGACAAACAGATTAAAGTAGTTTTCCATTTGCTATTTGAAAAACTAGCCTCCCCCACTGGCAATGGTTTATTATAAAAACAGAAATTATAATCAAGTGGAATGCCTGGCATGTGTATTATCATAAAATGTGGGTGTTGGTGCTGATAGGGCTTTTGAGAGACAGTGTGAATACGGATCCTCTCCTTGTTGAAAAGGTTACACTACAGCTTTGTCACCAACATGGCAAATGCCGGAATTTAAAAGGTCACAGAGACAAGCAAGAAGTTCTTTGGAAGGATGTATAAAGAATGTGGAGTTTGGGATTGACAGAGGAGCTGTTGAAAGGCTTAAAAAGTGCACAAGTCTGTCTAACTTTGATTAAACAAAACGGAAAAAAGGAATGACTGCTGTACCTGCCCCGTATGTTCAGTTTCATCCTTATTAATAAGGTACATCAGAAAAAATCTGGAAGAAAACAGAAAATGTATTCATGTAGCAACTCCCCATACCTCCCACACATTTTGGATTCAATAGATAGACACACCTGTGATTAAATAAGTAGCAATCAAACAGGCTTCTGCATAAGACCAAGCATCAAAGTAGTTATACAAGCAGTTGTTGGAAATACAGTGAAGACATTTCTGCTGTATTTTGACAATCAGTTTTTAAAGTAAAATTATTGCATGAAGAGTTATATTTCATCCAAAGAAATGAGCAAGAAAGAGTCCCTGTCAAGGATGCAAACACAAGTTGAAAAATCCACAGTATTTAAGCTCAATAAGCTCTTGTCACTGGCAATTAATGATGTGGCAATGCTTTGCAATACAGCAGCAGCGACAAAATGATAATCCTTTTTTCACCATCAACACTCTGGAAATGATGGAAAATTAACTCTGACCAGCTGTGCATCCACACATGAGATATATGCTATTTGTGTGCCAAAAGGAAATATTCTGAATTAAAATAAAAAAACAAGCTCTTGCAATCCATTTTTCCCATGGCACTTTTCAGACAGTTGTGTTCAGGCTATAATGCCTTTTTTATGTATGAAAAACAAAACCCTTTTATTGGTATTTTGTCCTTCTGTGATGATATTTTGAAGACAAGGCTGCAGTTTGTACCCTGATTTCATATGCATTTTTTTAGTACAAAAGGATTGTTCCAGCACATTCTTACTTTTTGATATTTTTAATGATTGAAGAAGTTTACTGTCAGTAAGAAGTGTAGGTGCTGAATTGTTGTGTTTGCAGCCTGTAGTTGGTTTTGATTCTTACCTGCTCATGTTTCTATATTTGTGGATTTGAAATTTCTCTGAAATCTTCAGCATACAGATGAATTCAGAGAAGTTTTGACTTTTCACAGTCAAGAAAATAAGCATCTGTTACAGCATAATGTGACATATGCAGAGTTGGACCTCTGTCTCATAACAAACATTTAAAAAGCATTGTGTTAGCAGAGAAGCACTATAAAGATTGCTACAAAATTAACCACGGTTTTAGTCTAGATTCAACACTAAGTGCAGAGGTTATTGTAGCTGTGATATTAATGTTTTACACCAAAATCAAAACAAAAACAGTAGACAACATTCTGTTAAAAGGTTTAGCAGAATAGTTTGATTCTTTGGTTCTCAACTGGTGGGTTGGGACCCAAAAGTGCATCACAAAGCCATTTTCAGTGACTGGAAAAATAAAATAAATATGTGAAGAGTTTATGTTGGACTTTTATTTTCAACTTGTTACATTTAATCTTTTGTTCCATATCAAGTCCAAACTGCACCGAATTTCATTAGTAAAACATTTAGTTATGATTGAAAAATTGAAGAAATGTGGGTTCTGATTTGTCATTAAGGAAGTGGAGGTGGGTCCTGATGCTAGACCAGACCAGTTGATAACCACTAGTTCAAAGGGTTATTATATATGCAAGGTGAATTGACCAGTCACACAGTCAGCTGGGGATGCACCGATGCATCTCTTTAACATCGGCACTGACTAATATCAGCCCTGTTGACAGACATCAGAAAGATGGCAAAGAACATGGCATTGACTGATGCAGCGGCTGACAGGATTGGGCGTTATCTGTTTTTTAATAACTGAAAACCTTCCCCAAATTTTGCTAGGGTATATGGTATCATGGAAAAGTTACAAGTAACCCACATGATACAAGCACTTATCTGCAAACACACAGAAGCATAGCAAGCATAGCATGCGCTTTTACAGGTGCTTTATTCAGTCCTTCAACAAAGTGCTTCCAGTCTAGAAAAACAGACACTGAATAAATGGGTGCTGGAAGTGATTTACAGCTGCAGCACTGTTTCCACACTTAACAGGTAAGCTGTGTTAAATCAGGACAGAGGATCCTCTGTCTCCCTGTTTTCCTCTCTCTGTCTGTTTGTGAAAAAGCTCCTATTAGGTTTGGGTGGTATTCATTTTTTAATACTATCTTATCCTCCCCAAATTTGACCAGGGTATACCAAATTACTGCCATGCAAGCATTGTTAGCAGTGTGCGTCTCTACAGGCACTTCATTTTATCCTTTATCAAAATGCTTCAGCTCAAAAACAATGTTTATAGGGCGACATTCTGGAAGTGATTAACAACTGAAGCATTGTTCTCACACAAGTAAATAGTTACTTCTGGACAAAGATGTAAACAAAGTTACTCTCTTTTTCTTCTCCATCTATGGCACAGACATGCCCTCTTTTCCTGTCTCTCCCCTCCTGTCCTTCCAGAGGTCATATGAGAAGTGATAATCAACTATTATCATGCCGGACCTGGGAATGTGAAATAATTGTGTGCTTTTAAACAAATAGAGATCGGCCTTAATAATATTTCTGAGTAGCGCAACAATGCCGACCCCTGTCCAGCCGTGAGTTCACTTTATAGGAAGCTTATGAAAAGTTACAAAATACTGCCTAAAATAACCAATAAGCACAGATTAACTTCATCTATTTAGCATAAACAGGGTAAAAAAATAAATTAGAAGGTTCTGAAAAGTGTTGATGGTTTTCATTGTGCCTGGCATTGCTGCTGCAGGATGCAGCGTGTGTGGTTATTGATTATCTTCATAATTTTTCCACTGATCTACACTCAACAAGAAGAATTAAAAGTGTTTTAAACCCGGGTGGAAACTCAGGAGATCACATTACAGCCAGCAGAGCACGCTCAACAGTTTGACTTTTAAAAAGTTTCAAGGCGCCGGTATGTATGTGCTTCTTTGTCCTTTGCCACGTTGTTCCGACATCACTAGCAGGAGTTCTGTCATCAAATTTAAAGCATCTTCACGCACAGAGAGTGGTGCTGCTGGTGGGACTGGACACGTATATTCAAGGCATTTATTATAAACATTTGATTATCATGCAGCACTGTCTTCCTGCCAGTACTCAATGCAATACTGAGGCTATTTTTAAAACCCTGGGATACAGTATTACCACCCATTCCTAGCTCCTATGCATTCCTTTGTGATAGTGCTTGAATATCAAACTGCTGAGTCAGAGAAGACGTATTTTTGGGGCAGAGGAAGATGTACAAATCTTGATTTGTTTCTATGGTCAAACATGAAAGAAAATGTTGGGGTGGGGGCGCTAAGTAAGTCATGAAATAACCATCGAAATCTGAAACTATTTAAAACACCAATATAGGTGTAAAACCTACTTTTCGCGATTAGTGCATCCTGACTTTTTGTTGCTTTTAAGTGTTCAGTGATGTTGAATCATGCAGAATATCTGTGAAAGGTTTCACAACAAATACCTGCTGTTAAGTGATCTCATACAGAGTTGTGCATTGTGTATTTGTATACGTTTTAGATTGACACACTGAAAACTCAAGGCACAAATAATACCATGAATCAACTCACAGATAGTTGGAAAGGTTGTGTTCCTGGAGAGTGTGAGTCTCAAAGCCATGTGGGACTTTATCAAAGTATTCACTTCCTATTCCACATATAAAACATTTAGTCTGCAGGAGGAGAGATGTGAGACAGGTAAAGGTTTAAAAAACAGGCGAGAAAACAAACAAGATTCTCTCTGGAGCGCCTTAAAAAAAACAGAAACAAACACAAACCGCAAGACCAGAGGGGTTTAGTGCAGCATGACTCAAGCACTTTAACAGAATCTCTAAAGTTTGCCCACAAAAGACAGCCTAATCTAAATAACAATTTACTACTTACTGCTGGGCTCTTTTTGAAGTCCTGTAGGGGTATACTTTCTGAAGATTTGGATCATTTTGGGAGTACTAAGCAGTCAAATTCACTTTTCCATATTAACTGAAAAGTCATTAAAAGTTTTGTGCAACTAAATGAAGCTGAACTTGTGTTTTTGAGTAAATGCATTATGTATTTTTCTTCAGAGTGGTAAAACCACAGCAGAGGGACAAAATAAAATACTTTAAAAGCCAATGATTTAGTGAAAAATGATATTAAGTTTAATACCAGTCATAACCATGTCAAAGCGCCGGCCTCCATCTGCTCTCATTAGTCTTTGGCAATTTTAAAACCTTTCTGCGCTCTCTCTGGGTTGTAAAAAAGCTCTGTTTTTCAGCTTGAGGTTTTTCAGTGTGGATGTACAGTGCTGAAAACAAGCAGTGTATATCTAGTACTTAAGTGATGGTGGCTATAACAACTGAGCACTCAGTGACATCTCATGTGAATCCTTCCCATCAGCAGGGCAACTAACCACTATGTGATCCTCTGTTGATGCCTTATTGTCTGAGCAATCCAACCTCTAATTATCTCCCTGCTGCTCCTGCACCTTTGGACTTGTTTGCCCATTCTCTTTACATGTGAGTTCCTTATTGTCAGCACTGCTCAGCCGAGTAAGAAAGTCTCTTTTAACCTAACGTGTCCTTCCTGCAGAATCTACTGTGGCAGGATGCTGTTTGCACCTGCTAAAGCTTTTGGAGGCGTGCTGTTGAGGGATGATCACCTGTAGCTACCTGCTGAAAAAAGCCATTCAACAAGCTCCAAACAGAAGAGGCATTTCACTCAAATGTAGTTTAGCAACTTACAGCACTTCAACTGGTGGAAATGTAGTCAAAATGAAATGCTCCCTAGTTTGTATCCACTTTTGCACAGAATAGACAATTATACTCTTTGAGTTAGATATTGATAACATTATCTGCAAAATAATTGAAAGAAAATGGTTAAACCAAGCTTCAAAGGTTTTTTAAGAGCTACAAGCAGCACAGTAACAACCTGCGGACAGACAGTGAGGTCTGTGGGGCACCAGATAAAAAGCAATGTTCTTAGTGTTTTTATGGAGCTTATCCTTTCAAATGAATATCAATTCCCTGCAGGTTTGCGTGGTGGTTCCATGACAAAGCACTTAAAATAACGCAAAAAGCGCATGCCTCATAGTTCAGTCCTCAAACTTCAGTCCTCAGAAAGCACTATGAAGTTACAGAAATGAGGATTATAACACAGGGAGTTATGTTTTTTGTTAAATAATGCAAGGGCAAAAATTTGAACTTGCACTTGCATCAATACATGGCCATACTGTAAGCTTGGGCATCGTGCTGTGTCAGCGGCATGCTATGTTTTGCACAGGCAGTAATTTGTATGGCACAATGTACTTGTTTTTGCAGTTATTATAACATAACATGCAGTAAAGATGAAATGCTGTGTGAAAAACATGAGGTAAGAGAAAGAAGAAGATGCAGAATGTTGACCGGCACGCGTCCTAGGGTATTTACATATCCACTTGCTGTGGCATTATGGCAGATATGCCACTATGCTAATGTTGTAGCAGTGCAGTGTCATAATGGAAGGGTAAATAAAGAAAAAAGGTGTCTACAGAGTAAAGAGACTGCACAGGTGAAACTACACAGGTCTCAGAGTTTACATGCAGCCTGCAGGACTCCCTCATATGAGACAGCAGCCAGTTTCTGTCTACAGGCTTCAGGGGATTTCATTAACTTTATTGCATGATAGTTTTACAGAGCAAAGCAAGCTTCATGATTCGAACCCCGATTTAGTACTCTCTCACTCTCTCTCGTTTGTTCGCATGTCATACATTTAATTATGATTCATTTAAAATTTAGCGCCCTCACATCTTTGTTATAACGTGTTTTTTAAAAGCCTTTGACATCCCAAAGTGTTCAATAAGACAACATTTTGATAATAAGATACCAGTCAAATAGAGACATGTTATTGCCACAAACAGTGACTGAGACGGAGAGACCACTTAGGTCAAAGTTCATCATCATACACTCAGAATTCAATAGGTCAAAGAAACAGCTTTATCCCTTAAACAGTTGGATAAAATGCCCACAATTTTCTTTTTAAGTAAAAAGTTGAGTTACTTGTAGATAAGATAAAGCAAGAACAAAGATTTGAAAAAGAAGTAGGAAGATCTGTACATAGATATGTTAACAACAGTTGTTTGCATGCATACAGGAAACCAAAAAAGTAGCCAAAATATTCATAAAGTGCCCTCTGTTAGTGACTGTAAACTTGAGTGGGCATCCTTTAATTTGACAGGACTGAACGTGACCTCAAGCCAATGTGAGTCTAAGACCCCTGCTTTATAGCCATTACAAGTCAAATTCAATAAAATTTAGTTTGGCAGTAATACACTCTATTGCAGTAAAAAAGGGTGTATATGCTGCTATACACAAACACAGGTTCATACTTCTAAGGGATTTCCCACATTTAACATATTAAATGTGTTCAAATTTTAACATAACATTATTTCTGACATCTGGGATTTGAAATATCCTCCATAAATATTGAGCAGGTTTTAATACTTTGAGGTAGTTTTGTATCGTTTAGTGTTCAGGTTTAGGAGATTGCAATATTCTGCCTTTTACAGACAACAGCAGCCTGGTTTTAAGTTTGATCTGCTCACAGAAAACTTTATTCTCAGTATTTCCTCTCTCTTAAAGAAGATCAAATTTAAGCTTACTTTGTTTCTGACAGAGAATTCAAATAAAGGGTCCCTCTAAACCTGGCACCACAGCGGATACTGTTTAGCCTTGATAACATGCTTAAATCTAAATTGTTTGGATTGCTCATTATTGTGCCTGTAAGCACTTAAACTGTGAGAGAGAATGTGTACATGTGCAAGACAGAGTCTGAAATCTCACCTCCATATCCTCTTTCACCTGCTCCTGCTGATCACGCAGCTCACCAAAGGCATCAATTATCAGACCTGCAAAAGTTAAAAATTGTGCATCTGTTTATGAACAGATATGCAATTGTGTAAATACCTATCTGTGTATAACAGGTGTTTAAGGATTCAGGGGTTATAAACAGATACTCTGCTTTTTTCTACTTGGACATGAAAAATTCATCAAATGTCTTCTAGTCAAGAAGGTGAATATTATGTATTTGTGTGGTGTGCATGTTAATGTGCGTTTGCATTTCCTCAAGCTGAGCTGTACTTGTAAAACAAATGAGGATCGAGTGACGAACCCTGGATGATGGCTAGGAGGATGACGATGACAAAGAAGAAAAATGTGATGTCGAAGACGATGCGTTCCACTTCAAACTCATCTCCAGCAGGGTCCTCAATCTCGTCTCCAATGCCCCCGCCGGCACGCACTCCCACATACATGTGGAACATGTAGCACTGAAAGAAGATACAATTTCATTCATAATATGCATTCAATTTCAAGATGAGGACATGCTTTCCTCAAACTGACAGACTTCTCCTTTCTCTGAATACCTCTGACAAGGGCAGCGACACAAGCAAAATATGTTAAGTATCTAAGGAGGGCTACAGTATCTGTGTCTAAACTCATAGAATTTATTACATTTATTTCCATGCCTGTTTCTGTGCTGGTTGCTTTTCTAGGGGCATTTAAAAGTTTCATACTAGCAGAATTTTAACACGGTTTCACTGAATATGGGAAGGCTTTATAAATCCATTTCTTCCCCTAAGACAGTCTGTCCCCACAAGGATTTTATGTGAAAGAATGGAGCAAGAAGAATTAGCATTCTGGTGGGGGAGTTAACTGCCAACAATATTTTGAGCAAGGTATTTGAACAAAAACTCTGAAACTGTGAAAATTCAATGCTGAACTCTAAAGGAACATGCAGAGTTCCCCACTATTATTCTTTTGGGGTTACTCGTTTTTCTCCTGTGGTCTGATGCCCACCAAATGTCCCTCAAGTGCTGCAATGCACTGCATTCGTAAAATACGTGAAGTGCATCTACCCCTCTGCCTCACAGGCAACTTGCATTTGTTGAAAGGAAGTGGAGAAGCCAGCAAAGACATTGTGAAAACCAAAGAACCATGTAGACTGATTATGAATGAATAAAATCTGCAGGGATTTACACACTGCTGTCAGATTGTTGCTTTTTGTCTGGCTTCTTGGTGTGTCACTCTCGTTTCTCTTCTTTGCTTTATCAGTGTCCTTTCCTGTCTCTTAGCCTCAGCCATTATATCAAACAGTAACAAGACAGGCTAACTGGCTCTTTTTAGCCGAAGGATGGTGAGTGCCGTTTTCCTGTAAGCACTTGTAACTAGACAACAGCAGCCAGCTCCTAAAGTCACAAAGCACTGAAAGCAGACAACCAGGGTACTTTGTCGAAATGGGATGGACATTCTTCCTGCTCAACTGTTGTACTGTTAAATAAATTTTAACTTTACAGTACAACAATGAAACAGTTACATTTTGTAGCTTTAATTTCTTACACAGGAAAACCTGGGGAGTAATTTTTCTAAAGTAACAAATATTTTATTCAAAAATAGTAGAATTTTTTCTTTTTTGAGTGAATTAATTACCAGAGTTGCAGAAAAAAACGCAGATGAAACTCTGCTGTTGTAAAACTTTAACCACAGCTACTTAACTTTCAGTTTAGCTGTCATGACTCTTGGGAAGTCACAGCTTGTTAGGTGTCCCAGCTACAGCTAATCCTTGGCAATCAAGGTCTCCTTACCTGGTGATGAGATTTCAGACACCAGTGTACTACAGCTTCTAGTCAGGGAGCCTGGCTTCTCTTCAACCTCCAAATCTAGTGATTTTTTTTTAAGTAAGTTTGTTTTTTTTTTTGCCTTGTCCAACTCCATTTGGCGCTCTTTTTTGCAATGCCTCCATCTCTCTGCTGGTGCTTTTGCCAACCACCAGCCAGTAGCCTCACCATGGCGTTCTCAGGGCCCCACAGCTGACAATGCATATCAGAGAAAACCAAAACATGAGGTCAAAGGAACTGCCTGCAGAGTTCAGAGACAGGATTGTTGCAAGACACAGATATGTGGAAGGTTACAAAGAAAATCTGCTGCACTGAAGGTTTCCAAGAGCAACGTAATAATTCTCAAATTGAAGAAGTATGGTACAACCAGGACTCTTCAGGGAGCTGGTCGCCCGGCCAAACTGATATGGGGGAAGAAGGGCTCGAGCAAGGGAGATGCACAAGAACCTGATGGCCACTCTGACTGAGCTCCAGAGATCCTGTGTGGAGATGGGACAAAGTTCTAGAGGGACAACCAACACTGCTGCCCTCCACAGAGCATTCTTACCCCTCCTGAGGACATGATTTGGAAATGCACATATCTCTCTATAGAAGGCCTCAGAGCTGACAATGCATATCAGAGCAAAAACCAAGACATGAGGTCAAAGGAACTGCCTGCAGAGCTCAGAGATGAAAGCCTTTCCTCAGTGCAAAACTCATAAAAAGCCTGCTTGGAGTTAGAAAAATACTCTGTGTGAAAGCCAAGAGGGCTTTCATCTGTTTTGCACAGAGGAAAAGCTTTTGTCTTGCCACTCTGTCATAAGTCCATATTGTGGAGGGCTGCAGTGATGGTCTGTGCACTTCCAAATCATGCCCAATCAACTTAATTTACCACAGGTGGACTCCAACCAAGATGTAGAAACATTTCCACAGAGATCAAGAGAAATGTGAGGAACCAGAGATTAAAAAAAGACAACTTTGCAAACATTTCTAAAATGATGTTTACACTTTGTCATGACGGAGTACTGAGTGCAGATTAATGAGAATAAAAATGATTTTTTTAACCGTAGCGTAACAAAACTTTAAAAGTGAAGGGGGTATGAATAATAGCTGAATGCACTGTATATAATCTAGTTCAAAGGGTTTTATTCAAACACTATCGCTTCCGATGGTCCTGCTTCTGCGAGTGGCAGTCAAGTCCACATTAAAATGACGCAGGCGGCTGGGGTGTTAATGTCCTAAATGGCCAAACACAATGCTAAGCTAAGGCTTGTGGAGCTGTTTTCTATCCTTGTGTTCATTTTATGTAAAAGTATGAAGGACAAAGACAAGAGGCTTCTCCCACTTCAACAACGGGGATCAGTGTCAGAATCCTCCTCCTCTTCTGTCACTGTGACGAGGCTCAAAATGAGGTGCAGCTGCATTTGAATTAGAAATATAAATAAAAACAGGACTGAAAAAGGAAGGAAGAGAGATATACAGGTACATCTCAAAAAATTAGAAGATCATGAAAAAGTTCAATATTTTTTGTTACTCATTTCAGAAAGTAAAACCCATATGTTATATAGACTCATTACACATAGAGTGAAATATTTCAAGTCTTTATTTATTACTTCTGTGTTTGTGTCTGTGTCTGTCTTAACTCACAGTAAGCATGTCATTGCACTTCATGTCCCAGTTGTCATCATCATCACTCTTGGTGTAGAACTTCCTGAAGAAGTTGAAGGCCACAACAGTATATAGATACACGACAACCGCCAACAGGCCGACAGTCAGGACCAGCTGACGGAGACACACATAATTACAAAAGAAGCAGATGGGCTTTTTCATCTCGGAAAACCCCCATTATAACCCTATAGCGTGAAAGCAAACAAGCAGTCTACATCTCATTCAGAACAGATGGATATAGAATAACAGACAGGGCAACACGCACCTGTTTCCCATTGTGTGTGACAGAAGAAAGGATGGTGCGAAGCGTCTTAAAGCCCATTGCAATGTCCAAAAGGTGGGCCGCAAAGAAGAAGTTGTTATAATGACCCAAGACTGACATGGCCATGTACCAGGCCAAATATAAGAAGGACTGTGAACACACAGAGAAGGATGCACACATAAAAACAGGCAATAAAGATTACAAGGACAGATAGTCAGACAAATGTGTGTTTAAGATAAGGCTAAACCACAGGATATTGCCAGTGTCACATCTGCTACATGTTCAATTGTATCAGTTTCATCTTAGCACAGTAGCACAAGAGATCAAACAAATTAGGTACAAGCTATAACATATAAAACGGGCTGGATTGACGATATTTAATTATCTGTTGACATGAACTTTAGGAAATGAAACCTTTATCTTGATTTTGTAGGAAGAAAAAAAAAACAGGATTTAATATTAGGTACAATTAAACTTACATTATCAGTGAACACAACTCCCAGTTTCCAGACCTGATACTTCACGTCAGTGGAGTTAAATCTGAAATAAATAGCATCATCACAAAGAAGCAGCAGGTCAAGAACCAGGAAAAGTCAAAGTCAAAATGTCCACGGCTAAAATTAGACCCATTTTGCAACAGAGTCTCTTTTAAGGAGTCGGTCTGTCTGTTATGTGGCTCCTTCTCAGAATGTCCTGTTCTTATTCAAGTACCAAACTAATGCTCAACAACCTACCCTTGTCTGGTCACAAGGCGCAAACAACAAAACCTCACACTTCAGAAAGAAGGATCCTTTGCTGTTTATGATGTAGATTTATTTCAAAATCAAGACCAGGAAACTAAAGACGTACAATGTCACAGACAGGGGAGAGGAGGGGAATTTAATTTCTGTCACACATCAAGGGGACAAGTGGAGGAGTCTTGCAGCGATAGTGGTGTTAGTTTAAAATACAGGTGGGGTCAGTAAATCTAGCATGCATACTACAAACTGGACTAATGATAACAGAGGATTAAACATGCAGCATCAGTACTGATTAACCTGAATCTCACACAGGTGAAAACATACGCTCATTAAAAAAACACCGCCTACTTCACTTGTACTTTTACAGTACCATAGCGTGTCGACAGCTGCTACAACTGTCCACTTGGTTATGAGTTGATACTAAACAGAGATTGAAGTCGTACGAGTTAATGCACATTTTCCATTTACATATAAAGGAAAGGAGCAGCTTCTTCTGCTGTCTTCTCCTGTCCCAGCAGGACATCATACTTTTCAGTATCTGGTGTTTAAAAATAAAACATTTTTTGTCATTTTGACATGATATCGCACTGAAAAAATGCTACACAGTCATACTGTCATCCTAAAGATGGCATACACAAATAAGCAAGAAAGAGAGCAGTCATCATTAAAGTCCCTGTAAAGTAAAATCCCAAATTTGTGTCTTAACACTTCAGATATTTTGGAATACAGTTGCAGTTACCATGTGAAAACACTGAGATTTATGTGGGACTGCATTTCCAACTTTTGTGGCTAGTTTTAATTTGGGAAGAGCAAATGTAGTGCCCCATGACATCACTGGGAGCTATGGGATGCCCCCCTAGTGCTACAATGATAAAAAGTCAATGAGCCGCTCATCTTAATACAGTCTGTTGTTGGCTGATGTCAATACCTTCATTGAAAAATAACAGCCAGCTAAATACTGTGTTTATGTTCATTGTGAGGTAAATTAGCCAAATCTATTAGCCACAGTGGTCTACATATAATATAAAACATCATTACAGAGAGATTTGTGAAAGAAAACATAATTCTGTTTCTCTGCTCTGGCACAGAGCCAGGCAGCTGCACTCTGATCAGAGTTCACCGTAAGGTCAGGGGGCAGGCTAATTCCTAAAGTGCTTGTCTATTTTCGCTTGAACCAGATGCGGAACGATCTAACATCTAACCTCCTGAAGGTGTGTTTTTTTTTTTTATCTATATTTTACTTGTCTTTAGTCCAGGATGATTAAAAGAAGTGGACTATGGCTTTGTCTCTCTCAAAGCACCACTAGTTAAATCCCTTTGGCCTGTTAGCATTGTGATGCTAAAGTTTTGTAAAGTATCTGATAATAAACACGTTCTGTTCCTACCAAGTCTGTCACAATAAAAGCCTCCAATGCTAATAATCATCAAACACTTTTATTTTTTAGAGCGATGTCAGGAAATTGAGTTTTTAGCAGCAACTTAACAACAAAGACATCTCATACACCAGAGAGAAACATTACTTCACACAGCTAATAACTGGGCCATCTTTGGCGCAGTCAGCCAACATGCCTCAGCATCCTTATTTTCCATGATTTTGAAGCTTCATTTTATATACTGAGATGTTTTTCATGACTGAAAATTGGCCTGGTGGTTCATAACACAGTGGCCTGTCATACAACAAAACTAAATTACAGATCTTTTTTACCACTTTACAGGGACAAGTGCCACAAATGTGATTTATAGAAGAAATATATTTTCTGATGTTTCACAGAAATTACACTCCCAAGAGCGTAAAAAAAGTTAACAGCACAGTATGCAGGTAGGTGCAGGATTTGATTGATAGTTGTTGAAGTTATGTTCCTTCCTGTCTGCTGCATGTTTCTCTCTGCCCTCCACAGCCATCACAAACAATGCTAACCATTTTATTCACCAGATGGCAAATGCTGATGTTTTGCTGAGTCTTTTTTAACATCTAAGAGGATACACAAACTATGTTAGCATCTGTTGCCTACAGATAGAGAGCTGAGGAGAGAGATGGAAACAACACATAGTCCCTAAAGGTCCACTACAAGTGTTCTAATAGTCCAGTCCTGTAGACTGTTGACAGCTTCACCACTGCCCAGACGCTAATGCCATTAAAATTCCCAAACAAGAAAAGTGGAAAATTCAGACAGGAAGCAGACTCACTGCAGACCCAGACTAAACAAAAACTTCCTCTGAATTACTAAAGATAACTCAGGCAAAACATTTTATGTTGGTTTGCATTATTTTGGGGAAAATCTTATTTGTTTTGCACTTCGTTGCTTTTAACAGCAATTATGATTTTAGTTTGTATTAAGTGACTTTTTCGAATGTGCAGGTTTGCAATTTGATATTTGCTAGTACTATATCAGAGCTAAAAAATTCTGATATCTACACAACTCTGGTGGCAAATGCTAGATATAATCAACTCGCTGGCATACAATGTCAAGGGTGGAGGAACAGGACTAATATGGAACATTTAGAAGGCCTGCTGTGCTTGTGTTTATGAGTGGCACTTATTTAGGATTCATAATAACTTCACTGAGAAGGCGAGGTGCAGTTGTATTGACTTTCTCATTGAAATGAATCCCACATTCAATCAATATCTTGCCCTTTGTATGAAAACATGCATGTGGCAATCCTACAGAGAGGTGTGCTGCTTTAAATGGCCAGCTGCTCCCTGCATACTATATCACCAATCAAAGACCTGGTGATTTATTATTTATGACAATGATTTATGTACAGTAATACTCTGATAAAATCACAATCCGTAATTATTTGAAGTTCGTATCTTATGCTGCTTTATACATCCACATATTAAAACATACAACCTGATTGAATGCTTTCTGGTTCAATAAAAAAAACATTTTATATCTTACCTGCACACAAGGTGAAATAAATGACAGACAAGATATCTAAAGTTCTTCCTAAATCCCTCATGAATTCAACATGGCAAAGACTTGTATTTTTTCTCACTCACAGAGCACTCCAGGCAGAGTCTCTCTTGAGCCTCTTTCTTTCTCTTCTCTCAGAGCTGAAGTCTAAAGCGGCTTGGTCCAGACCCAGGAGCTCACTGATCTTCTCACAGCCATAGAAGTCACCGTACTTATCCATCACCTGACAGGGAGGAAAAGACTTGTTTACACATCGACTTTACAACAACAGTCCCCTCGGAGTCTTTTCATTTGAATAATGAACTACGTGAGGGAATTACTCTGCACCGTCTGTGACTGAAGAGGTGGTGGCTTGGTTCTGTTGACAGCATGGAGGTGCTGCTAATGAGCAAAAGTTCAAGATTCTCTTGATAGCTGCACTGCTGATACATGCTATTTAAGGGCCATAGAGACTGCATCCCCACATAGTGGCATGGCGGTTGTGCAAATGACTCAGGTGACTCTGGTCCATTATATCCCACAGCTTATAAATAATGTGTATTGATCTCTGCTTATATTGCAGCCATTATATTCCTACTAAATTGCATATGTAAGCTAAATCCCAGCTATAAAGGATGTAAAGTTTATTCTTATTGTACTTCAAGATCTGTTTTATTTATTGACTAAAAGAAGAGCCAGCATAAGTCAAGTTTTTTTACAGGGCCATTTTATTATTTCAAACATAAGCACTTCAACATATGGGAGGCAATATCTACATTTTCCACACTCAAAAGTAGATAACCAGAAGCACTTCAGGGATTATACTTTCTGTTTTACAATTAGTTCTTAAAATGATGCAGTGCAGAATATAAAATACAATGTGGCAGTTTAAATAAACTACATAAAGATAGGGTTGAAAACCTGGAAGCTATAAAGCTGACAATACAAATGTGCCTTAAGATACTGAGATTTTAATGGTGGCTATATATTCCTTTTCTAAGATAACTAAAGCATTAAGGAAATCTTTTAAATTAAAGTGAGATCTCAGCTGCATCATAGCCTCTAGCTCCAGTCTTTCTCAGACACCTTTCCCCTGTCATTCTGGTTGGATCCAGCTTCAACAGAGGTCCTTGAAGTTTTTACAGTGAAGTTGCTATTTTCCCTCTGAGGGTCACCCAGTCATTAAAACTGTCTATTTTTTTTTTTTTTGTATTTCTTTTCTATTTCAAAGTGTAATATATTGTTTACAGGGCTGTAAAATCAAGAAATTCTTACATTGATGTGAATCTCAGAATTCATGTAGTTAATCTTGGTACTCTTTCCATTTTTGACATTCCACTATTTTCTATTTAAAACAGCATTTCATTTAGGATCATTGTAATGTCTAAAACTGAGGGTAACTGACTTCCTGATAAATACAGCTCTGCTTTTATTTCAAAAGAAAACAAATACCTTTGGGTAGATAGAAGATTATGACATGTACTTAACCACATATAAAGGAATTTGTTATGGCTTGAAAATAAATAAGGGAACAGTAAAAATGTAAATGTTTAATCATAAGATGCAGATGACTTTTGACTTGTCCACTGAACTGTCTGAGTTTTTGAACATAAAATGAGACATTAAGGAGCAGGGGTGTATTTATTTTACATCACTATGGCTGCAGGGAGACAATGCAGCGGCTTACCCACTGTGCTGAAAGGGACAATGTAGCATGTGAATAAAAAAGAATGTATAATCATGAACCGTAATTATTCAGGATAAATTCATTAATGTTGAAAGTCCTATCGTTTTATAACTGCATGTGCAAAAATTACATTGCAAGTTTTCTTGTTTCTCGGACTAACCTGCAGCAAAGACTGCCTGAAATTACCATCAGCACTGAGCACTGTGTAGGCAGAGTCTGTGTGTCACCTGCATGTATGATGAGACTACAGGTGAAGCTGATACACCAGTGTGATGCTCCAGGCAGACGCTCAGTTACATGAGCATCACATCCCAGTGCTCATTAATATTTAACACACGGACGTTACAATTTTTCATTTTACAGCTGTAGTGTGTCACAGTCACAGTAGCTGTACACCATGATTTTTGTTTAATCATGAGCTACACATGGGTCTGTTCAGGTCGCCTAAACGTAACTTTAAATGTGTTTAGAAAGGTTGATGACATTTAAGCATGCAGTAATGAGTTTACATGTAAGTCTTATAAAGAAATGCTCCATCCACCAGCTTTCTCCCTCCTCCGGCGTGCTGTCAGAGAGCTATACAGAGTGATATCTGAAATCTGAAAGTGACTTTAAGATTCAAATAAGAAAAAAAATATTCTTATTGAAATTTAATAATCTAAATAACAGGCAATGCATTTATCAGGTCTGGTTTATTTATTTATTATTCTAACTGCAGCATTTCATCATCAGTGTTGGAAGCTCCTCTCAGGCCACCTGCCCTTTCTGTGCATGACTTCACTAATCTATATTAACAGACTCTGCATATAAATAGATACATTTATATGCATATAAACACAGAATTTATATGCATATAAATGCAAAATTTGATGGCAAGTGACATGGTTTTGGTCTCAGAGGATTTCTTGATTCTGTTTGTAGTCACAGCAGTACTGTCCACTCATGTTTCAGTGTGCACTGATGTCTGGGTATATATTCACTGTATCACTGTCACAGACAAATGGCTTACATATCCCCTCTTGTATTGGTATCATTGATGGGTATCACTGATTACTTTAACTTAGGGAGTAGAGGAGAAATATGCTTATTGGATAAAAATATTCAGACTTTGTGATTTTAAATTTTGGTTCTGCTGATTTATTGCTTTAATCTGTGAACGACTTGCAGTATGAGTTTCATTTCACAGACCAAAAATTTTAATGGTTACTTAAATGTTCTGTTAAAGACCAGTAAGAAGTTTCTAGTACTAAAAAAATCATCTATTTCCCCTTCATAGCAGGAGAGACAACCTGAGAATGGAAGTTAAAAGTATTGCACTGTCTCTGGGGAGAAGCAGAGGATCAAATCGTTTTGATACCTGAGAATAATTACACATGCCATTAAACAGCTCACTGAATTTCATTTAGTCCTTGATGCAGCATCACTGAGTGAAATATGCACACAACTGCAAGCATGGATAAGCACATGCAGACTAGGAAACATCATGCTTTGGTATAAAAACTCACTGAAGTCTTCCACAGATCTTACCTTCCTCTTCACAAATTTATCCCAGTAATTACTTGGAAATGATCTAAAAAAAAAAAAAAAACATGAAAAAAATCTAATAAAATTTCTCCAACTTTAAAATAACAGAGAATTGAATTCTATAATACCTCACAAACACCATGACTATAAAGAAATGTGAGCTCTTCAAACCTTGAGTGTAAAAACATGTTTCTATTTTATGTAAATATGACCTAAGCTCAATTAATCATGTGACTATGAACATACGGTGTGTTAATGACCAGTCGGTCCCATTGCCCTTTGATGTCCTCCTCAGGCGGTTGCTCTGTCACATACAGCCCGTCAAACTCCAGACTTCGTGCCACTTCCTTCTCACGTTTGAAGATTACCAGTGGTACCTGCCAATCATCCACAGGACAATGTTTGCTTTGCCTTAAACTACATATTTACCTGGACAGCTTGGAAAAACAAAAACCCATGAAATCTGTTTAACCAAGTATATCTCTGAGCAATGTGTCCTTTTCTGTGGTAAAACATGCAGAGTTAACTAAATAAGTTTAAAAAAAATCATTAAAAAGTGCATGATAATATACCTTGAGGCAGTAGTAACCAATAATACAACAGAAGGAGATGATTGTATGTGCTACAGCCAGGAAATGGAGTGATGGCTCCATGTATCCTCTGCTCTCCTCCAGTACAAAATAGACTCTGCCCTTGTTATCGTCTTTTGCAGTAGAGTTCAGTTCCTCTCTGTAATCCTCATCTTGTGATGCAGGCAAAGACTCGACCTGGGGAGAGAGTAGGCCAACACCAAAGATGACTTCACCCAATGATAGAGCAGTCAAATACTATCCAGATGCAAAAACTTAACACTATAAATAAAAAACTATACATTTGTTTAATTTTAAGCCAGGGTTCCTACACACTTTTAAAAATCAAATTAAGGACTTTTTAAGACCTGAACTGAGAATATGTAGCACCCCTTTTTGCACGGTAAATGATCAAAAAAGAAAGGCATGAGATTTCTCATACACCTGACCAAGGATGAATTTTCTGATGTGATGAACTGTTTATGAAATGTGAAATAGAGCCAAAGAAACAAACACCCAAATTTAAGATTTCGGGCACATTTAATGCCTCTATGCTATCAATATGCTATAGGGTGATATTTAACAAAAACATTTTTGCAGGTCTACTGACCTGATTCTAAACAGTTTAACTATTAAGAGCAGAATAAATGCTTTTTTTTTCAGGGAAGACATGTTAAAATTAGAGTGGGCTGCACTGTTTTTTAATTGGGGAACATGGCAGCCAAGATGTTAGAGAACTGGACCACTGTTTCACAACAGTGCAGAGTTTATTAAATCACAGTGAACTAGGTTAAGTCTGAGAGGGGTCTGGGGGCCCTTACCCAGGATATTTAGAACATTCAACTCCTAATTTCCCACATTATGGAGATTATTTATGCAACAATTTGAGGAGAGAGATCATAAAAATACAAGGCTGATGATAAAACAAAGATAGGATAGACATATCTTATGCCCTATTTGCATGTCACTAGTGTTACATAGGGACCTCTGGTGATTTCTAATAATCTCAAAGGGTATCTGTGTTTTTTAATCCCATATGAATGTCTGTACATGTCTGTAATTGCGGCATAAAATTCCTGGGCAAATAACCCTCCATATTTCAGTGTGCACACAGAGAGTTCAACAGGTAATTCTAATCCCATTGTATTGGCATGTCTGTAGTTCAGCGTGGTAATTACGTTTTTTTTTTTTTTTGGCCTGTGCGGCTTTCTCTGCTCCTTATTCTGATCGAAAAAAATTAACAGATGCTCCGCAGGACATTGTTAGCAATGTTTTGACACATGTAGGTTATTAATAGTGCCTCTCTTTCAGTTAATGTCATTTTATGTGTAAAATGGCTTTATTTTACTTATTTATCTAAATTCTTGTGTCCAAATGTGCATGCACACACCACTGCTCTCTTCATACGCACAGCTCTTCTACTCTTCCTCTTACAAGAGCCAGATCTTAAATCAGTATTATTTAGCCATACATAACACAATTTACGATTTGAAATGTGTTGCTTGACATTCAGTAGTTAGGCAGCATCAGCTGATCTTGGCAAAGTTTGGATGCGTAACGAACCAAAATAAGTAGAGCATCGAATAATATTCACCGCATCAATGGCTAAAAACTTTTAGAATTAAAAGGAGAGGTTCATATTACACATGTTTTCCTCAGAACTGTATGTAAATATGAGTACATTATACTTCACATTACCAGAAGTCCCTAGGTAACACTTATCCTGCATGGATAGGGCATTAGTCAAAGTACTGTTTGGCAAAAAATAAGACTTCTCAAGACTTTTTATGGCCTTAAATTTTAAATGTGAAAGTTAAGACTATTTAAGACTTTTTGAGGATCTGCAGGAACCCTGTAAGTTGAGCAAATACAATTGTAGCTTTGGTTGCCGGTGAGATTGGCAGAATATGTACACAAATTCAGACGACTACCACAGTGATACTGACATGTTTATTATTTCCCGAAGAAAGGCTGCGTGTCAAACAGAAGGACCTCGAAATTGTTCAACTACAATATTTGATTAAGTGCACTCAAGCATTTTTTGAATACACCACAACCCATGTTGCATAATTAAGAATATCTCTCACAAGAACACTCACCTTGTAGAAGAGGAGGATGAAATTGATTGCAAAGGCAACAAACAGAGCCAGCAAACGCATGTTATAAAAATTCCTTGCAAAGTAACTCTGAGGAGAAGAGAAAAGAAATTCAAGTGTTTTTTTTTCTTTGCATGTTTGCACATGTGCATGGACACTTAAGTGCTTGTAAGTGTACATAATACCAGCAGATTCTTGTTGTAAGTGCTTATCATCTCCCAGAATGCAGAACGTTGGCTCTCTTTTTCCTCTGACTTGTTGGGGCATTTCTTGGATCTTGATATTGCCTCTGATTCCTCAACTCCTGTTTCATTTTCAGATTCTTTTCCTCTATGAGAAGAAAAGGTCAAAGAGGAGACTGCTTTAAGCTTTAAGTTTTTAATGATGAACAGAATCATGTCTTTAAAAAAGACAATACGTCTTTTTGTTGTCTTTAATGGGTACTATTAAAATTGCAGGGCTTAATTTGACAATGTAGTTTCACAGGGTTCAGATCCAACATAAGACTTCAAACCGCCCAAATGTCTTTGCTTTCTTCTATTTTGACTGACTGACAACTCCTCCTTCTCTTTGAGGATTAAATGAGGCAGCAAAATACTTACTTTGTGAGGAGTATTTCCTCATCTTCTGTTTTTTCCTCTGAGGTGGTGTGAGCCTTAAGCTGTGGTAAATAAAATTCATGAGCAAATCAAGTATTAATATTAATAAGTACAATATCAAAGCAGTGCAAAAATATAAATTTTGCTGATAAGAGCTTGTGAGAAATACTAGCTACTTAACATTAAAGATGTAAAACAGTGATGGATTTCATAAATTAACAAAACACATAAATGAACTCATACCGTCCCCTGGTGCTTCTTGGAGAAATCAGGGGTGGAAATTGTTCTGGAGGAAGTGTTGAACAGGTCAGTCAGACTGGCAGTGAGGTCTTGTGTTATAAGCCTGTATTGACCCCCCTCTTTCTTCACTCTGAGACCAAATATGTCTGACAGTACATCCACATCCCTCAGGGAGGTCACAGCTGTCTCCTGCCCAATCTCCCTCAATTCTCTCTGGGAAGACAAACTGGCAGAGTACTTCCTCAGCCGATCCACACCGCTTGGCACTTCCATGACCTCATCAAGAGTCGGTTCTGGGATCCCACCCAGCAAGTCAGATATTTTCATCCTTTTGGCTCCCTCTATGAGCCCACCACTGATGAAAGCTATATATAGCAAATATAAGAAGCTGCGAACCAGGATATGAATACACCGGGCCTGAGCCATAACAATGACTCTGAGGAAGAAAATGGCTGACATTAGGATATCCTTCAGGGTCATCTTCATCAGTGATTTCAGAGTTTTGACTGAAAGAACAGATGTCAGCAATATTATCCAATGACAAATGAAAAACATCCCTTTGCTGTCATGACCTTCTTCTTCCCTATCTTCTTTTTCAGCACACCTCTCTACAGAATCAGAGCCAGATATCTGAGCGGCAAGCTGCATCTCAAAGATGGTATCCTCACAGAAATTGACAAACATCTCCATTTTCTCCTTCTCTCCGCCCTCATTGACCACATCAAAAATGAACTGTCTCTTGGACTCTTTCACCTGAGGTTTCTCCCATTGTGTGCGGCTGGATTCGCTGATTTCAAAGTAGACACGTTCAATGCGCTTCTCACTGCCAAGGATCTCTATACGGCCAAGATAGGGCTGAAAGTAAGTCAGGATACACTCTGCCAGTTCCAGGAATGTCCTTAGTCTTGAATCATTTGGCATGTGTTCGGACAAATTAGTAAGGAGAACGGATATGCTGAAGCCGATGTCTTTGGCTGGCTCATGGAAGCGATCCACAAAGTCCTCATACTCCACAATGTCACTGTCATCAGTCTGTAAGCAAGTGAGGAGGAAATTAATCTCAGTTTGGGAGAAGCGCTTGCAATTCTCCATGGCTTTCTGGAAGTCTTTTCTAGAGATGCAGCCCTTACAATCGGGGTCATACTCTCTGAAGACATCAGAGGAGGTGAGGTCTTTGAGTTTAAGGAACATGTCGAAAAACTTCAGGATCATCTCCACATTTCCAGATGATTCCACCAACATGTCCACCATTTGCTTTCCAATCGTTCCATTTACCACATTACCTGCAGAGAGGAGAAGATAATTATCAAATACTTGTCTGCAGTTTCTCAGAAATAATAAGGAAAAATAAAGCAGAATTAGTGGATATCTTGCCTTCTAACATGGAAAGCAGGAACACAACCATGTCCTTCTGTAGATCCATGAGCTCTTTCAGGAGCTCAATTTGTCTTGAATCCTGTAGATACATAAAAAATGTTTAAACTTTAATTTTTGTGCTTTTCAATCTACATTATTTGTGTTATCACATATTTACAAAAAAACACCACACAAAAGAGGATTATCATAGGATGAGTGCAACACGTTTAACAGTAAATATCTAATGTGAACTAATGTGATGCTAATAAGAGGAAACGATTTACACTGCAGCATGACAGTAAGAACCACTGATTTCTGTTTTCTGCATAATTTAAGAGTGAAATATATTACTTTAATATAATCAAATCAAAGTGCATGCTTTACCTGAGAGAGCTTCATCTGCATATGGGCAAATACATGGAGGAAGCCCACAACTGCGTCCCACAGTCGACTGTGAGCAAGGCTTTGTTGGTTCCCAGTGCATGGACCCTGAATACAGACACTGATAATGTAAGCTGCATACCATTCACACTGTTATCCTGCCTGTATGCATACAACAATGTTCAGTTATAAACAATTATGCTTTTATAAAACAGTTCATAATGTCTTTGTTTCCTCTACATTTCACTTGACCCCCGCTGCTCTCTCTGTTTGCTTGTGGCAGATCCTTTACTTTTATTTCTTGATAAAAACAATTCTATAAGATTGCATCACATTAGAACATGTGGTGTTTGAGTAATAACACTTTTTAAAACCCCTAGTTGTACTCGCCACCATCAGAGGTTGAGGTTTTGTAAAATCCAGTGTACAAGACCATAACCATTAACTAGAGCTGTCAAGCCATTAAAAATGTACTAATTTATTACAGGCTTTGTGATTAATTTATCATAATCAATCACATAAATGGATAACATGAGCAGGACTACATCCTCCTCACTCACTGCAACTGACCAAGCGCTGTTGAAAATTCACCCACATTCACCCACACTTGGCAATCTAGACTATGCTGAAGCATGCTTGAGCCCCAAAGCACAGTTTGTTTGACCCTGAAAGAAGCCACCTACTGCCAAAAATGTGCTGCAGATGAAGTCATGATCCAACAAGTGAAACAACTGTGGTATGTGAAGACTTGTCAGTTAAAGACAGTAAGTTATTGGTGGAGGTTCACAACTATCACTGAAGAGTGAGTGCTCAGCTACAGTACCGATAGTTAGGACACTTGCAAACTTCATGTTTTTAAACAGAGGGTGCTATTGGTGTCACACAGCTAAGCAGAAACCGCACTTTGTGTATTTGATTAACACAATGTTATTCATCACACAGGAAGACGGTTGCACTGGATTTTAACTGGACTAAATTATATCAGGAGAGGGAGTATGCCTTTCAAACATTGCAAATAGAGACTAAAAGAATAAAAACTTTGTAAAAAGTTGACTACAAAACAGGGCTGTACAATCACGTACAATTAGACTGTAAAGGCTTATCTAATAAAGGTGCTTAAGAGTGAATGAGTGAAGAGTCTTGTAACAGATGCTTTCATGCCTCAGAGCTCTAAAGATTATATGCAACACAATCACATGTAATGTGATTACACTGACCTGTATGTACTCTGTGAGTGTGTTGAAGACTTGTTTAGCCACATCAATGGCCTTGGAAAAGTTCTGTTGGCCGTGTTCATCAATCACATCTTTCCCTGAAAAGTACCAGTAAAAGTCGCTGATTGATTCCTGCAGGGTGGGTAAGAAAAACATTTGTTTTAGTTTAAATAGCTCACACAAAAGTTCAGAGAAAGACAAAGTAGTATCATGAGTAACATGGAGTTACCAGAATTGTAAAATCATCATATAAGGCAGCCTTTCTCAAACTTCAGAATCCTTCAACCCAATTTGGGAAAATCTTCCAGGGCCCACCAAAACCCTTGTTCAACCATAAAATCAGACTAAAATATTTACCTTTAATTTCTCTAATTTTTCTTTCATAAATGGGAAATTTCAATGCAAAGGTTTGGCTTTCAGATACATTATTATTGCTTGAGCCACCACCATTTATTTGTTTTAATAAGGCATCTGCATAGTCACTTAAATTTTCCTTTGTAAAATTTATCTCTACATTACTTTGTGGCCTGGAATCTCCTTCCTGGTAGCATTATTGTCTCCAGAGGCACTGATAAATTCTTAAAATCTGGAAACAAGAGGTATAGTAGAATGTTTCATGGAGTGTCACCAGTTAATCCAACACCAGGTTTTGTTACTTCTGGAATCATTTAAAATGTGATTTGGAAAATTTCCCTCACAATGAACAAAAACACAGCATGTAACTGGCTGTTAACTTTCAATGAAGGCAGTGACATCAGCTTACAACAGGTTGTATTGAGATGAACTGCTCTGTGATTTTACATCATTGTAGCGTTATGGGGGCGGGGTTATTCCCAACAGCTACCAGTGATGTGGTCAGTTCCTATATTTGCCCTGCAAATTAAACCAAGGCAGGGAAAAGGTGATAAACTTTCCAAAATTCAGTCGGTCGACAAATATCAGTGTTTTCATGTTTACAGCAACCTTATTACAGCATATCTAGTGTGTTTAGACACAAATTGTGGATTTCACTTTACAAGGACTTAAAAAAGACAGATAGTAATGTTTACATCATATTTGCAGGAGAATATAAAAAAGGCCTGCCTCCTAATACAAACCTGCTTCATATAAAGGCATGGTACCTCCTGTAATTTAGTAAATAAAGTCTTTGGTTGTTTTAACATTTACATAAGTATTTATTACTTTACTTAAACTTTTGGTCACTACAGTTGTAGCATTATACCTTAATGCCATCTAGCCTGCAGCTGCGACTGGTAAAGTGATGGAGGAGTTGTTCATAGTGTGTAGCCTACTCTCAGTACTATGGTCCATAAGCTATTGTCACTGTTTGATATGAACCTTAATATCATTTAGCCCTTTTAGACAAAATGTTATCTATTCTGTTTTGGGGAACTCTGATGAGAAAGAAAAAAATATTGGGTGGCTGTTAAAATAATTTTCCAGCACAAGATTTTGCAGGGCACTTTGCTTATTCCCTCATTGCCCATGTTTATGACTGGATAATTGATCAACTGCTATCCAGGTTTTCCTGGATGTGTGGGAACTCAGGATTTACATTTTTATGATAAAGAAACTTAGATGGCAAGGGATGACCTGAAACTGTGCGCTTACCTGCACTCTCAGTAAATAATCCACAGTGGATATGATGATGTTGACAGTGGTGTTGTTGCCTGTCTGTGTTCTTAAATAATTCTGGAAATCTAACACATGGAGAGGAAAAACATATGTCAAATTGAAGTTGAAAAACATTTTGTCCTGTGTTGAAATTTTCAACAGAGACAGACACCAAGTTGAGGAAAAAACATGTTATGCATCTCATACGGAGTGGAGTCAGGCTTATATTTCCATGAACTGACTTTGACATACATCCCTCTAATTTCACAGGTATGTTGTTTTACAGTTTATCTCTGAATTTTGTGACGGTGTGCAAGTGTAGTAGAACATGTGACAGACAACCTGAGTTGTGTCCTTCGCAGAGCAGTTGTAAAAAACGAAACAGGTCACAAGTTATGTCTTTGTCAGGCATCACCTTCTCTCCTACAAAAGAAATAGGCAATGATAGCCAAGAATCAAAAGGATGAGGGGCACAGCATGTAACATTACTGAAGGAACACAACAAATGTATTTACGTAGGATAAGCAACACTTGAATGAAGAGAGACAGCTGTTGATAAAAGGAAAAAAGGAATTCTGAGTGGGAATTTAGATTATGTTGGAGACCAGAGATGTCACTGCTGTCTCCTCTAGTCTGACATGGCTTTACAAAGAGATGTTTTTTTTTCCACATGAATATAGTACCTGAGCTCTCATCCATGGCCATGCCTAATCCTTCAGCTTTGTTCTGCCTCTCAAATGCATTGAGATCCAGAACACTAGATAGCAAAAAACACACACAAAAGGAAAGAAAAACAGCTTTACCAATCTTACCATTTTTATCATTCAGAAGATGAAGTCTGCTTGCATTTGTGACATTTGACGGAGACTGTTTTTGCACATTCACTCACCTGCATGACAGCATGAGTCCAGCCATGCTCTGAAAGAAGCAAACATCTCGCTTCTCTCTCAGGTAATCCAGCATTTTCTATCCAACAAAAGCATCAAAGACAAGGTCTGATAAAAGGAGGAGGATCTCATTTGAAGTAGATATGATTTGATTAAAACATTTTTATACACGAGCATTGCTGCAGTGTCTCTGTGTGTCAGGAATCTGTGTCAATAGGAAGACAGAATTTGGAGTTGATATGGATTGAATAAGGAAAACAAAAGGCTCCTCATTTCAATGGATGGCATGATAAGAAACATCATAGTTTCTTTCTCAGCGGTAGCCGAAAACATACACAGTCCACGTACAGTATTTTAGTGCTTCACTTTTCTTGATTTGTGCACTTCTGATTTGTATTTGCTCATTTTTGTAATTACATTTTATAATGTCCTTCTTAATACTATCCATCTTGCCTTTTTCTCCAGCAGCTGCACAAACTTTCTTTGTTTGTGTCAGTCTAATTTTTCCATTCACTTATCAAAAAGGTGTGAACTATAATCATTCATGTCAACTTACATAGGTAAGCCCATCATGCTGATCCTGATGCTGAGGAAAAAGGTCAAATTAATGGGAAAGAAATAATACAGAACATACCTGTTGGACAGCAGCATTCCCACCATTCAGAATAGCAATGCCAAGCTTCAATGTGGGGGCAATCATGCACCCCATGGCTCCTGATGGGATGGGAAATTTATCAAAATTAGCCAGGGTACTTTATAAAAGGGCATAAAGAAAGGTATCAATTTATTTATCATCTTATAAGTTCAAGAGTTTGCTAATATCTTTATGTAAATTCAGTTAACAAATCCCCTTGCTTGCATTGCACAACAATATAAGTGATTAACTCAGTATGAAATGATTTCCTACCTTTGCTTGCACTGATGATTTGCAGGACCATCTCAGAAGCTCCTCGATGATGCAGCCTGGCCTGCTGGTAGAGCAGCCTCTGTTTCTCCATCTCCTTCTCCTGCACCAAGAGAGAGTCAGTTCATCATTGTATCTTTTAACCTTCAAAATGTATATTCTCAAAATTGTTATAGTCAATCAAATTAACTTGAACATTTATGATATTATGATCTATCAGAATGCATTATCATCCTCTATACAAAAATACATCAACTCAAGTATTCTCTTCTATTCTGATATCAACAAGCAATTCACCCACTTCAAAGCTTTCAGGCTCCTGTTCTTTAGCGGCAGCAGCTTCTCTCTGGCAGCTCTGAGGGAAATGTTCAATGCCAAATGGAATTAAAAAAGAGATGGAAAACTCAATGCACAAAGGGACTTGAACTCACTCGTAGTTACATACTGAATACAAATTGCACAGAAACTCAATTCTTTTAATTACCATCATGAAGAAATTAGCTGTGCAATGTATGCATGTTTGTAGTAAGTATCTGAAGAATGCATGTTCATTTCCAGCAGCAGCATCCCTGCCTCTGATTGAGGATGTAATGACAGTGACAACACATTTCTGAAAATAATGAAGGCCTATCAATTAAATAAAGAGCCCATCACAAAAGGGCTCACAATTTGGTCTTATGATGTACGATGAAAATGGTTTTGTCGAACCAAACAGTACTTCTATTTGTATTTATTTACATGTATGGTATTGCGAAACATTTTTTCACTGTAGTTGCATAACTCAAATCACACATAATGAACAAATGATATTTCTCCAGCTTTGGCAGTCAGACTATTGCCATAGAAAAGGCAGTGAAATATCACTAGTGATTAGTGCATCGTGCTATTCTGCTGATTTGAGCACACACTAAAAGTCTAGCTGGTCAATCAAAGTTCTTGTTCAGAATTGCTTCTTCAAAAATGTGATTCCAATCACATGGTGGTGATACCGTATACCAGAGGAAAATGATGGGAGGATTTAATAAAGATTAATCCTAGTCTGATGTGCATAATTGTGTGGATTTTTGGATAACATTACAGTTAAATGTCATCTTACCTTTGCCATGATAGTAGCATAGGATGTATAAAGACCGTCATTCCCAAGCTTACTGTGAACAGAGAAGACAAATGAGATAATCCTAGTAAATGTCATTGTATGGACAAATGCAGTGTTCTATAAATAACTGGTCAATGACAGGTTCCAAGGCCAATATATATCTGATCCTGAGCAGATCTATTTGTAGCACATTAACATGATCCCCTTGTTTACAGAGTTGAATACAGCATCACCTTGAAACACCCCGAAGCACTGTTTGGACCTCGAGTGTTGCCATCTTACCCACAGGACAGCACAGTGGCACTAAGCATTTTTATTGACCACAGCAGTTCACCTGAGGTCTCCTGAAGGATTTTTAGCAACGGTGGGCAAGATCTTTTCAGAGCAGGATTACTTCAGGATAAACCTTTGGATGAAAATCAAAGCTACTCTAAAGTTAGATAAGAAATCAACCTGTACTAGTATAAGTGCATTCCCGCTTGACCAGTCAGTTCTCTGAAGACCAGAGTTCAGTGCTACGATGTAAGCGGGGGAGAGAAGTGGGAGTGTTCAGAGACAAGCAAACAATTACATTCACCTGACCCTGAAGATCGAGCAGACACTGTATGAGCATTTAGTTTATTTCATCCTGAAACAGAGACTTTTTGAAGGACTATAAAAATTTTACTTACTCTAGTTGTGAGATATAAAAGTACCGGTAAGCCTTCTGTAGTCTTTTAATTATGTCTTTATGATGTTATTTTTTTGCTGCCTTGTATGTGTGATACCACCTTCATTTTAGCAGAAAGAATCATTTTAACCTTTTTATACATACCATAAAACAACTGATCAAACACCCTGTTGTGATTATGACCAGAAACACTCAAATACTGATGACAGAGCCTTTTTGAACAATGCTGCTGTCTGGCGAGTAGACTTCTCCTTATTCGAAAGATCATATTCTACAAATGATGCCCCTTAAACATGACACTGTTAACTGTTAGATTATGAAGCTCTTTTTAACTGTCTTGTCAACGCTTAGCTGTTAGGGATAATTGTACAATATCCAGTATTTTCCACAGCATTACAAAAAAATGAATTGGGCACTTGTTTTGGATGTGCTTATTGGCAATGCATAAACAATGTGCAATGTGTACTACTAGTATGGATATGTTGATTTATTTATACAACTTATAAAAATAGGTTAGGTATAAATTAGGGTAGTCAAAAGATTACATTTTTTTAATCGCAATTAATCTCCAAATTTCCTCAGTCAGTCTTGATGAATCAAATCCTTTTAATCACATTTTAAAATGCCTCTATTTTGCAAGGTTTTAGTGCCATTTTGGATTTAATGCTGTTTTAAATTAAGCATAACTGACTATCTGGATACTGACTTACTTCTATAGGTAGATGGAAGACTATGACTTGAACTTAAGCAAAGAAAAAGGAACTTTGGACAGATTTAAAAGAAAAGGAATAATAACACAAGGTGCAAATGACTTTCGAGTGGTCCACTGAGCTGTCTGTGAGGTTTTTTTTTTTTGTTGTTGTTTTTTTACCTAAATATGACATAAAGGACAAATAGTGAACTTATTTTACATCACTACAGCTGCAGGCAGACTTTAACATGGTATAACCAAAGTGTGCAGAAAAGGACAATAAAGCATGCGATTAATCACGCTAAAAAAATACAAAATTAGTGGACATTAATTAATCACAATGATGATTCATCTTGGCAGCTCAAAGTATAAATGAACATGACATGTAGATTCAAATACTCAAGAGCAGTATGTAACACAAAATTGTACTGATGATTTTCAACTTACTCACAAATTATTAATGCTGACAGACTACAACTACTTCTATGTTTAATACTGACAATTCTATAAAAAGCTTCCAAACTCACACCTGCCTGCAACTACCAAGACAACTTCACTTGTTATTCTATGTCAGAACTGCATATACATACAAAACACTGTGTCTAATTTAACAACAAAATAAAGGCAAAACAAAACCTCATTTTGGCCGAAACAGAAGGAAATATGGGGGACAAAGGGTATTTTCTTGTAGGGGAATGGCTTTTCAAATCAAGCTGGCTGAATCTAGTTGATTTGATCACAGCTCTGTGTGAATGCCACTGAGAGTGCTCTCTCCCCTGATGTCTTTACAGTGACATGAAGTAAAATGGTTAATATTCATGTTCAGATGGTGCTTTAATCTCAGCAGGATCTTGTAGGGATTTCCCAGAAATACCTAAATAGCACTGTTGCACCAAAACATTGAAAAATAGAGCATGCTGAGTGTGCTGTCACAATATGCATGCATAACCTTCTTGAAAAAAAAAAATTCACATATTTTTTGACTAGTATAAATACAAAAATATAACTAAAATTACGTTTTAAAGCAGTGATTCTTAACTGGTCAAGCCTCAGAACACACCATCAAGTCCTTAATGAGAGATTTTGACACAAATAATTGATATTTTTTCAACTATGATTGAAATATAATCAGATTTTTTAAAATGAGAAATAATACAGTTTAGATCTTCAGACTGTGTCAAATGTGAAAAATCAAAGTGGTACTATTGTTTTTTTTTTCCTTAGAATACATTCATGACCCACTGAAGGTCTCCACAGCCCACCTTTGGATCTCCACCCATGAGTTGAGAACCACCATTTTACTGTGTCCAAGAAAAATATCTTTCTGAATACCATTAAACATTTCTACTGGTCTGCAGTCAAAAAATAAAGTTTAGAAGTTTCAGTCTGACCTCAGATGTTGGACAAAAACAAAACTCATGCCTCTGACAAATTTAGTATTGACCACCCAGGCGATGGGCAAGACCAGTAATAAAAGTGTAAAGAGGTTTTTACTGCATGTGATCTTTTATAATGAACAAACAAACACACACACACACACACACCTCCTTTCTGTCAGGGCGCTTCGACTGAAGAGTGTAATGAGTTGTAGGAGGGGATCGATTGGTTTGGCACTGTCCTCCACATCCTTTTCTTCCTCTGTCTCGCCTCCACACAGCTCCATCACTCCTCCCCTCTGCAGGCCAGAAAGAGAGAGATGAAGACAGGGAGAAGCGGCTACTGTGTTTTCTAAAATCCTGTCACACACTGGACATCTTCTGCTTCTGGTACCAGACTTTGGTTTACACTCATTTGAAAGAATATATACACATAAATAACATGTTTATGTGCAGAGGGAAGAAAAACATCTTTATTTGAATGTCTGCTTCATAAACACATAGCCGAAAGCTGCTGATTATGTTTGACTTTTTCAATAAATGTTAAATATTTACAGGACTTTCCTGCCAGGAAGTTCGCCCTGTGGGCAGCACTTACTCTATGTTGTAACAGCTCCATCATGCTGTCAGTCCCATCTAAATGTGAAACAGTATCAATTGACAACACTATAAAATCTAAGTGAGTTCACATGAGCACATGAGGTAGAGTAGGACAAACTGAAGATCATGATGAGATGGCTACAAGAGCACAAAAATGTATAAAAATAACAGGAAGTTTTTCCATCTGAAGAGTCCATCTGTCCTTCCATCCATCCAACCAGCCATCTTCTTCTGCTAATCCGGGGCCAGGTTATGGTGGCAGCACACTAAGCCTGTCAACCCTCTCCCCAGCAACATTTTTCTGCTCCTCCTGGGGCGTTACCAGAACAGACAGGATATATAACTCCTTCAGGGAATTTTGGGTCTGCCCCGAGGTCTCCTCTCAGTTGGACATGCCCGGAAGACCTCCTAAAGAAGGTGCTCTAACTGTCTCCTTTCAATGCAAAAGAGCAGCGAGCCAGCTGATCCAGCCATCCTCCAGATGAAACTCATTTCAGCTGTTTGTACCCACAATCTCTTTCTGTCGATTGTTACTTAACGCTCATGAACATGGGTGAGGGTTGGAACATAGATTGGCTGGTAAATCAAAAGCTTTGCCTTCCACCTCAGCTCCCTCTTTGCCATCAGGGATCAGCATGCCAAGGACACCACCTTCACCTGCAGCTCACTATATCTATTTCATTTAAACTGCAAGGTTTGTAGATTTGAATGCCTATAAATAGCTAAATCAGAAAAGATGGGGGGGATGTTTAAGCAGTCTTAACAGATCTGCTGCGTACAAACTCAACTAAAGGAAAGGAAATGCAACTTGGTCACAAAATCAATTCTAGATGTGAAAAAATGAGTGAAATTGCATATTCTTCAAAATTTCTCTTGGCTCTTTAAAACTGGTAATTGATATGCAGTAATCTATGTAACAGTCTGAATTAATATGTACAATGTACCAATTAATCAAAAGCTAAATTGTTCATTAAGATGGAAATTCATATTCATAATTTAACATCTGGATTATTAAATAACTGAAAGCACACTTATGTTTTTGATCAGATAAATATAGATATGTTTTGACTCATCTGTTTCATAATAACTCAATGATGTTGATATGGTTCGCATTTTCACTCACAGCTAAATCCTCAACAAGCTTCTCCTCAAAGCTGTGGTCCTCAGCAGATATCCAGGATTTATTGTAGCCTTGGAGAAACAGGTTGACAGCTCTGTGCCTGAGGAGGAACAGGAACGTGTAAGGACACACAAGATATCTGTGATGTACAAATGCAAATGAGAAATAAAATACCAAACTATAAAAGCGCCCTGATAACATCCATAATTACTCCTGCATCAAGGCCTCTTAAGCAAGCGCAGGATGATTGTTACATCCACTGAGTGAAAAGAAAACAAAAAACATGAAACTATGTATAAAATACCAAAATACAATTCAAATATCACATACAAACCACAAACAGCCTCAGGGCTTTTAAATGCTAATGGCTTTGCTCCCTCTCAACCTGACATGGCTGTGCCTAATTAGGTTTTACATTACAGCTCCATCACAGCAAAGCAGTGTGACTATTTACACACCTGAGGAGGTTTGAAGTCTGATGGTGCCAACATAAAAGATTATATCTATTAGAGAATCAACATGAATGATGAAACGATGGTTTTCTTTATCTTCTTTTGGGCTTTTTTAATTAAAAAATGTATATCACAAAAAGGCTAACTTGTCTTTTCTCCTTACTTTCCTTAATTTTCCAACTCTTTGTATTTTTATTTCATGCTTAACTGTTTAATCTTGACGCACAACTTCAGAGATCTTAATAGTATGCCATTAGATAATCGTTTCCCTCAGACATGGTTGTTTTACACCAGAATGTCCCCAACTATATGATCACAAATCAAGAAGACCACTTACATGACCAATGTGACTGAAAAGCATCCGTATACATCTACATGTTGGTACCTGGGCAAGTTGTAGAGAGGAGCCATCCTCAGGCAGGCCACCACCGCTCGCTTCCTCTGTTTGGATAAAACCCTGTGCCATGCAGGTTTTTTACTTTTCTGATGGTGTTCCACCTGAAGCCAAAAAGATATTCATAAAATAAGAAGTGCACAGGAACCTGTAGCAGCCGGAGGCTTTTCAGTGGTAGCTATTGAGGTTTACCTTCATGGATTTGTAGTTCACTTACGCATTAACACTGCAGGCATTGCCCTTGATTGTAATATATTCAAATTAGACAAGCATTCAGTATAAAAACACCATTTTTTTCTTGTCTTTTATTAAAGTCCTTGTAATATCAAGAAGCTTAATATAAATTTAACTAACAAAGGCTCCATGTATTTCATGTTAAGTGTAGTCAGGTGGTGCAGCCAGCATGAAACTTGAAGAATAAAGTAATTTTTACTACTTTTACTTACTTTTTCTAATTTCCCAAAACCTGAAAGTTAAAAGCCCAAAATACTGTTTATTCGACCCATTAAAAATAATAATGTGGGTGGGGTTGTTGCAAAAAGCTCACCTGGTCCAGGTAATGCAAGACTCGAGCTATTTCCAAAACCTTGTCAACAGCCCTTTGGGTGTCAGCAATGGTCTCACACTGCTTTGGGTGTACAGAGATTTGGGTCTCCTGCCTCAAGCAGTGAGGCCTCTGTAAAGTGAAAAAAACATAATGCCAAGGGTTTTTTGTAGTGGTTGATGTGCAAACCATTTCAAATAAAGATATTCATTGAAGGTAGCACAAAGGTTTAGTCTAGAGACAGGATAAGGATTAAAAAAAGAAAGAAATTAGCAGATTAGCAAGCACCTTTAACAGAGAAAAACAAATGCAAGAGTGCATATTGAGCTTGATATTAAATAAGCAGGCTGATAGACATCATCAAATTTTAGCTGCTATTGATCTTGTTTTTCTATGGATATGAATTTCTTTGCTTAATTTTTCTCACAATCAAAACCTACCAAAGCTAACCATTGATCTTTTTTCTTTTAAACAATAATAATTATAAGCCATGCCATGTTAAAAACTAGGGGTGATCCGGAATAGTCAGCGATCCAACAATTCGATTCAGAGGAGTCTGATTCGACCTCAAACCTCATAGTCAAATGTTGTTATGTAACCAAGATAGTACCATTCTATCTACATGGGGCTGCTAAGCCTGAGTTTCTGTTAGCCAGCATGCCGGTTTTGGCCGGTAAAAAGGGTGGAAGTCTGGCAGATAAAAATATAACCGGTCAAAATGTCCAGCAGAAAACACGCAAATGACCAGATAAGTAAATAATGAATACTTGCATATTATATTTTGTGTAACCTAGAAGATATGTTGCGAGAATACGCTATTATAAACTAAAAGTTGCCTAATCTTAATACACCCACTGTCCTGCGGTGCTGGGGTTGTTTATCTCCTCAAACGGCAAGCACATGGCTAATTATGTATGCACGATGACGTCAAAGCAAATCTATCTCTCTGTGCGTGCTCAGTATTGCTGGGGGCTATGCAGGGAAAGTGGGAAAGTTTGACCAGAGCTTTCTCAGAAAGCAGAATTTTAATCTAAGTGAGGTTTTCCTGGTTAACCAAAGGCTTAATATCATCAGCAGTATGGAGGGATTTTGTGTTATCGCTGCAAGTAATGAAGAGGTGAAACAAAGGGAACTGTACAGCTGAGCGTCATATACACCGATGCAGCAGCAGAGAGAGAGGCTTATGCCAAGCAGAGTTGTAGTGGACTTCGATAAACTACCTATGACCAATCCTCATAAAAAGTTGGATTGTAGTCAACACAGAATCACATCGTGCAGAACGGCATGGACCGCTTAGAGCTTATAACGAAGGCTCTGTCTCTCTTCCTGGCTAATTAGCAGAAGTAGTCTTGGATAAGCCGTTAATGAGAGGAGGACTGGACCGTACAATCTGCTGTGGAGCTTTTGTCTTTTCAGGAGTAGTCCAAATAAACCAGGATGGTTGGATTTCCAGCTTGAGCAGAGGTTACAGTTATATCATCATGAGGACTGATATGCGCAGCTGATGGTAAGACTCATTTTTCATTTGAAATGTAGAGTTCTAACGCAGTGTCCAGTTAAGAGAGCACTTTTGTTATGTGTTTGGATGCTTCGTTGATGTTGGTGGAGGATGGTATTTGGCTGTTGTAAGCTGCTAACAGGCTAACAGTGCTAATGTGACTGTTCTGATCAACTGTTGTTGTTTATGAGTTTAACGTGGGCGAATATTGTGTTACTGACTGCGTGTGTAAAGAAAAGCATGCAGCTTTCATTTTGATACTTTAAACCACTTACACAAAAAAATAAGAGAGATTCATGCGTTTTGCTGCTGTTAATGCAGCAAAATAATGTTAAAGCAAATGTTTGGTAGTTGTTCTAAATGTCTGGAATTCTTGAGGACCGCTGGTCATTTTGAAAAAAAGTCTTGCAGAAACGCTGTTCGACTATTAGTCGACTAAAGGCAAAATCTGATGAATAAGATTCGACTATGAAAAACCTTAGTCGAAGACACCTCTATTAAAAACATTGTGATTTGGACTAAAAAAGGCAATCTTCAGTTTCAATTATTTTGGCATGTCAACAAGTAATGATTGAAGATTCTAGAAACAAGATGCACTTAATCATACTCCAAAGGTATTCTAAAACAATCTTGACTTTAACACATCCCTTCTTCTCAGTTAGCCTACATATTTTTCTCTTTAAGGTCAGACTGTTAAAAAATACATCTACTTAGTCAATATCGAACTTTATGGGTTTTTTTTCTAACTAATACTGAGGCATACAGTGCATCAGCAGAAAGAAGTCAGACCACCTTCTGTTTTCTTAGTTTTGTTATGTTGCAGTCTGATGCTACAGTCATAAAAAAAGATTTTTATTGTCATTAATCTACACCCAGTGCCCCATCATGACAAAATGAAACAGAATTTAGATTTTTTTGTAAATTTATTAAAATAAAAAACTAAAATATCAACATAATTGATATTTTATCATATATCAACAAAAGTATTCAGACCCTTTGCAAAAACACCTGAAACTTAGCTCAGATTCCTCCCACTTCTCTGGGTCTTTGCTGAGTTTTTTCTACACCTTGATTGGAGTCCATCTGTGGTAAATTAAATTGATTGGATGTGATTAAGAAATGTACATGCCTCTCTACAAAAGGCCTCACAGCTGACAATGCATATCAGAGCAAAACCCAAGCCATGAGGTCAGAGGAACTGCCTGCAGAGCTCAGATAAAAGATTATTGCAAGGCACAGTTATTGGGAAGGCTACAAAAAAGTTCTGCCGCACCGAAGGTTCCCAAGAGCACAATGACCTCCATAATTCTAAAAAGAAGAAGTTTGGCACAACCAGGACTCTTCCTAGAGCTTGGCCAGCTGTCCAAACTGAGCAATCAGGAAGAAGGGCTTTACAAAGAGAGGTGGACAAGAACCTGATGGTCACTCTGACTTAGCTCCAGAGATCCTGTGTGGAGATGGGACAAGATTCCAGAAGGACAACCATCAGTGCAGCACTCCACTGATCTGGGCTTATGGCAGATGGTTAAACTGAAGTCTCTCCTCAGTTAAAAAGCACATGAAAGCCTGCTAACCTGAGCTAATTTTCAATTGTTTTTGCAAAGGGTCTGAATACTTATGTCAATGTAAAATTTTATCTTTTTATTTTTACTAATTTTCCCCAAAATTCTAAAATTATGTTTTCCTTTTGTCCTTTGTCATGACGAGACACTGAGTGTAGATTAATGACAATAAAATGAGCTTTTTTTTTTTTTGACTGTAGCATCAGGCTGCAACATTACAAAACTGAAAAAAGTATAGGGGGTCTAAATACTTTTTGAATGCATTGTATATTCTGAGGTTCTTGTGCTAAATAAAAAAGAACACTTCACCATTTAAACATGCATAACTGTGTAGCTGTCAAAAAAAATGATGGAGAAAGTACAGCGACAGACATTACCTGGCTCTGGAGATGCATCAAGCTAATGAAAACATTCTCCCGAATCTCATCTTCAGTCTTCATCTGTGGTGGGCAATTAATGGCAGACATTACAGACATACACATCACCGAAAAAGTCCCCACAAGGTTTTCTCCTAATGGCAGTACACTATTTATGCTGGTATTGTCCACTTTTAAAACTGACCTGAAAGAAACCCTTCTTTGCCAAAACAATTAAGCTGTGCTTGCTCTGAAAACAAAGCCTCAGTCCCACAGGGAGCAGTCTCTTCACAGAAGCTACTATGAGAGAGGTATGCATGGAATAACGATCCCCCTTCCTCTTCATCCTCCTTTTTTCATAGTCAAACTGAGTATTGAAACGCAAAGAATGTAAATGAACTTTAGTTTCCATCTTCTTTAACACAATTGATCAAATAGGGGTATTGATGATTTAAAGAGATTCTCTCTTGGCAGCTAGTTGAACCATAATGCCATTAGATCAAAAAAATGCTGACCTTGGATTTGTTGGCTTTATTGACCAAGAAAGCTAAGTTGTTGATTTCATTTTGGACCACGAAGTTCTGCTCCTCCCATTTAAAATTCTGTAGTAGTAAACATTGATGAAGACAAATTTAAGAGAATACATTTACCTGGGCAGTGATGGTATTGATAGGAGAAGTTAAAATCAAAACATGTCTATATGGCATTCTCACGTGAGATTTGGCCCAGAATGTAAAGACCTCTGCCACCATGCTGAACAGCTGCTCTGCATCAGGATTTGACTCTTTGAGCCAGCTGGCTCTGAGACAAGATGGACCAAAACACAACACATTAATATTTGAGGATCTATTCCTGTGAAGCTAAACATGCCTTATACAACAGCTTAAACTCAGAAGTTACGTGTCTAAAAATGAATTACAGAAGCCAAATGATCCTTACTGGTAAGCTAAGGTCAATATGGACTATATCACTAAAAGGTTGACTTCCCACTGAGTCAATAATACTTAAATTTACTCCTGCAGTAGTTGAAAATAAGCTTACTCCTCCACATCTAAACTCCCTGGCAGCACGCCTTACCGATTAGAGTCCACAAATGGGATAAGAAGAGGGTAGAAGGCATAGAGGTCTCGCACTAGTAGGGTGAACTTCTCCTGTATCTGCAGCTCTGCTTCAGAAGTATCACGCCCTTCTGTTTTCATCTGCTCTTCCTCCATCATCACACATTCGGCCCTCTTCCTTAGCTTTTCCATCAGCGGCAGGAAGTGGCTGTTTAACAGCTCAGAGCTGGCTCTGCATATGATTGGCTGAGCAAAAACTAAAAAAACGGCAAATGTTAATAGAAGAAAAAAAAGGAGGCTAGAAGGTGATGCAGGATAAAGATATTAATACCTGCCAGCTGTTTCATCCAGCCACCCCTGCTAGCACCCACATGGTTGTGGATAATACGAAGGATGTGGCCAAGTAGGTCACTAGCATGCTGAGGAGTGACAGAGGTGCAGATTGGGTTGTCTGGTTCTCCCTCAGGGCCCCAGCACCACCAGAGGGACATGTAGCTGCACAGCATGGGCAAGGTGACCTCTGTGACATGGATGTAAGGGGCCTGGCAAGCTCCAGCACCAGCACCTGCCAACTCCTCGACCTCCTCCAGGGCCTGATCCAGAGAGGGCAGAAGGGGACACATGTCCTCCACCTGATCAGGCAGCCCCAGGTCTAAAAGCAACAGACATGAAAAATGAGGCTGAGGAAGAGAGAGGTCAAGATGAAAGTGTGAGAGCTATTCAACAGACTAGAGATTAAAGGGACAAAAACAAATAAAGGACAATCTGTCTGCTATGTTTTTATTACCTTCTCTCTCAGTAGCACTCATGGTGTTGTAAATGGAGTAAGGGTTGTTTTGATTATAGGAAGGCTCCAGGAAGCATACAGGGAAAGTCCCTGTCAGGGCTGCCAGACAAGCTCCTGCTGCCGACCTCTGCCTGACGGAAATATTAGAATAAGTGCCGTCAATATATCAAAAATGTAACTGTGATTAATTAAAGTAAAGGCTTAATCACAATGAATCACACTTTTAATGTACACTTGTTTATTTTGCTAATTCTAATAACACTTTATTCAGATCATGACAATTAGTAGAAAAAAGGTTAAAAACAGTTACAATAAAAAAGTTGTTAAATGGTTTTCGATAACAATCATAGATAAGTCAGTGATATTAAATATGGTTTCGACAATGAAAATATTTGATATATCAAAGTTGATGTTAATTAAAATAAATTGGAGCACCTAAACCACAGATATATAAAAATGCACTATTTCATGTAAATGTGCTTGTTAAAGTTATATGTGTGTGCAAACACAAATGAATGTACCATTAATATCCTGGTATACAACATAACCCCGTCAGTAATGTAACACACAGGTGTAGTGTATCAATCGATCCTGTGTTACTTGTGTGCAAGTAATTGGTTTTCACTTGTCCTTTTATTCTTTTTGTTTTTTGTTGTTTGCTTCATTTTGTTTTTTCTTTTGTTTCTTTTTAAACACTTTGTCTTTTTGATTACATTCTCTGCCACAAAGTCTATTTGTAATGAGGTTTAATTATAAGCCCCTCGGGTTTCCTGCCTCACCAGCACATTTTTCCCTTTTGCTCTTTCTCTGTGAAAGACGTATCAATGTCACCAAAGCTGTATATCTCATATGTGCAAATAAATAAATAAATTGCCACTTTGAAATTAAGCAGTTGATTTGGGATTTTGAGGGAGCATCTGAGGTCTATGTCCTAATGTGGTGCAACATTTTTCCCTGTAATTCTGTCTCCATTTTCCTACCAAGTAAACAGGTAGATAACAAGACAAAAGGAGTATCTGATGGATTATTTCTTGATTTTCTTTTACTTTCCTCACTCTGCAGAGCTTGTTAGCCTGTTTTACAAAGTAAATATAGCTGTGCATTAATAATATCCATATATTTGTTAAAATACATACTATTTTTCTCAAAGCTGTTAAAGGCTCATCAACAGAGAGTGCAACATGTCTTGTTTCTCTGCTTTAAGCATAAAAGCTCAAGATGTCATACTTTGACAAGAAAGAAAAAAATCCATAGGACAGAGACTTAAATATTTCACACATCCAGTGTGGACAGTGAGCATTGATGCTGTGCAATGTGACTCAATGTCTGACATTGGCATGCTTTTAGGACACGGTGTCGGATTTCAAGTGGAGCCCATACCACTGTTTCCATCCAATGGGCCAGTCACTGCTGCCAGGCCAAGGTTACCTGAGCTCACAAAAGTCATTGGGCACCCCACTACACATATAAACATGAAAATGTTATCATTAGCCCCCCTATGAAAATGTCAGTATTTTTGAAATATTTCCCAAGTGCTTATAAACAGAGCAAGGAATTTTAAAACAGCTTTCCCAACATCCTAGTTTTATTTTGGATACTGCATACAGAAACAAAATTATTTTACAAAAAACAAAAAAACTACCAGTGTCTAAATTATTAGCCCCTGATGCTAATAGTCAATAGTGTCTCCTTTTTTGCTGGATAACAGCCTACAGTTGTTGTTGTAGTTTTCACCAAGTCTCAGACACATCTCCTGAGGAATCCCAACCCATTCTTCTTTGGCAAATCTCTCAAGTTTCTCCAGATTTGATGGCCCTCTGGCATGGACCAAGGTCTTCAGTTCACCCCACAGATTTTTGATGGGATTAAAGTCCAAGCTTTGTGCAGGCCAGTCAGTAATGTTGATCTTCTGGAGGTAGTTATTTACTGGGAGCCACAAGTGTTTTGGGTCATTGTTGACGACCCAGACCAAATTTTGCTGCTGACTACATTAAGGTTTATTTCAAAATCTTCACATATTCTTTTTTCTTCATGATTCCATCTCTTTCAGATTCCCCTTTCCAGGTACACTGAAGCATCCCCACAGCATAATACTTCCACTGTCATGTTTCACTGAGGGAACGGTGATTCTTTGGGTGATACGCCTCTCCCTTCTTTATCGAAGCATACATTAAGCAATGTCTCTATGGTCAAAGAGCTCTAGTCTGGTCTCATCTGACCAAAGGATACGCTTCGAGTATGCATAATCTTTCTTCAGGCTGTCCTTAGCACATTTCAGTCTGGTTTGAAGGTGTCTCTTCTGCAGAAGTGGAGTTTTTCTTGGTCTGCAACCTTGCAGTCCATTCCTGTGCAGGGCTCTAGTGATGGTCGTCTTTGAGACAACAATTCCTGACTTGGCTAAGTCCTTCAATTGTGACTTGGCAGTTGTTCTGGGGTCTTAAGACACATCTATCACTTGTTTTCTTTCAAGAGTCTTTGAAATATTTCTCTTCCTACATCTGCCAGGCTTGTTTTGTACTGTGTGGCTCTCTTTGAGGGGACTCATAATGTCGTCCACATATGTATAGCCTCCTATTACCATTATTTCTTATTATTGTTTATTGTTTCTCCTTTTTTATGCTGGGCAACCAGAGCAGTTGGCAGCAAGAAAGATGCACTCTTGAGCTATATCTTGGACTTACAGTATTTTTTCACAATTAAATGGGACGTGTTATGCAAAAATCATTTTTTCAGGCTTTTCTAACAAATATATGCCCCACTAGCCTGTCCACAATCTGCTCAAGTACCAAAAAAATCAATTCCCTCTCCCCCTCTCTTTTCCACCTTTCAGAAAATGTTTGCTGAAATAAGCCGTTCTCAGATTTTACACTAGTGACCTCACATGGGGAGTAAGCATCCGCCCCCAGATTTGGTTGGCCCTCCCTGACTTGGAGCAAAGTTCCACCCTCCTCTACTGATCCTCTCAGCTACCTGCTGAGATGCTCAGATGTTGACTTTAATAGACTTTAATTCAGCATTAAACACAATCACTCCTCAGCAGCTGGTCCAGAAACTAGATGGACTGGGGGTCAATACCTCACTGTGTAACTGGCTGTTGGACTTTCTGACAGGGAGACCACAGGCAGTTCAGGTCAGCAGCAACACATCCACAACCATCACACTCAAAACCGCCCCCCCCCCCCCCCCCCCAAGGATGTATGCTCAACCCCTTGCTCCTCAACTTGCTGACCCATGACTGCACACCAATACACAGCACCAACCTCTTCATCAAGTTTGCGGGTGATACAACAGTGGTGGGTCTCATCAACAACAACAACGATGAGACAACTACAGGGACGGGTTGAGTCAGCTGGCCATGTGGTGCAGTAACAACAATCTCACTTTCAACGTGGAAAAGACAAGAGATTGTTGTGGATCACAGGAGAGCTAACACCCAGCATTCTCCACTGACCATCAACGGGGTCAGCACCGTTGAGCAGAGAGTGAGCAGCACCAAGTTCCTGGGTGTACATATCACAGAGGACACCAACATTGCATCAATGGCCAAGAAAGCCCAGCAGCACCTTTATTTTCTCCTTAAACTGAGTAGAGCCAAAGCCTCAGTCCCTATCATGTGCTCTTTCTACCGTGGCATCACGGAGAGCATCCTGACCAGCTGCATAATTGTGTGGTATGGAAGCTGCTCCGCATCCTGCCGTAAGACCCTGCAGCGCATGGTTAGAACAGCCAGAAGGGTCATTGGTGCCCTCCTCCCATCCCTCCGAGACATATACAACACACGGACGGCCCGCAGAGCACCGTTTCTTCAGTGTCCTGCCATCTGGGAGGAGGCTGAGGAGTCTCTGTCCGAGGACCAGCAGACTGAGAGACAGTTTCATCCATCAGGCTGTTAGAATGCTGAACTCCCTTCCAGCTCTTCCTCCCTTTCCCTCTCTGCCCTCTGCCCCCACAAACTCTGGAGTACTCCACTAGGACCTTGTTTTGTTGATGTTGTATTTCTTTTTTTTTTTTATTAATATATTACACCGCGGTTAAAGGTGCAGTGTGTAATATTTAGCTTAGTAGCATTTAGCAAAACAAGCTTGGTTAAAATGAAACATAACATTCATAAGTAGATTGATCTAAATTAGTGTTGACATCTGATAACACATTTTTTAAATTTATGTTTTAAATTAACTCAGAATAAGCCTTGTATTCATACATAGGGAGGGTCCCCTCCAAGGACGCTGCCATCTTGGAATTTCTGCATTTTGCCTGTTTCTATGGCACCATAGAAGGAACCAAATAACAGTTAAGCATGTATTGATTTTTAAACTTCACTGGTTCCCACAGTTATCACCAGAGAAATGATCATCACACTCCAGAATTGACTGTTAGATGTTGATAGTCTCAATTTTACACACTGCACCTTTAAAAGAGAAACGCAATTTCGATTCTCTGTATGTCCTGTACATATAGCAGAGTTGACAATCAAGACACTGAACTAACATTATGGATGTGAACAAAGGATTACTCAGACAACTATGTTTGTATTTTGCAGATCTATCCACATGTCCCCACACCAGCCAACTCCAGCATATGAACATATGTTTTGCTTTCCATTACTGTCTGAGAACCCAGCGCAACAGGGGTGCATATTTTTGGTGGCTGGCACAGATGCTCTCTTTCTTCTCAAGTGACAGTTTGGAAGTCAGATCAGGCCATTATAAAGTATAATGTTTCTTATTCTGCGTGTTAATTATGCTGACATAGTTTCCATAGTCAAAGCATTGGGACATCAAATGAGACATTTCTGTCATTAGCACAACCTTTTGAATCAAACTGCAATAAAGACAGTACCCCTCCATGTAGATGCTGCTATTGGTGCCGAGTGAGTACAGGCTGCTGAGTATCCGGTAACAGGACATCTGGATGCTCCCCACTGGAAAGACAAGGTGACATTAGGCTGAGATCCATCAGAGGTTGAACTCAGGACACAGAGTAGGAAAGTTGATGGCATACAATCACAGAGATATAGGCTAGCTGCTGACTGAAGTCATGAATGATTCCAGGCAGGTCAGGATATTAGTGAGGGTGACAATATGCTCCTGCTGCTCTGTGGCCCTGACTGAGGCGCTTAATGAGTGCTGGTTTCAAAGATGAGGAAGGTAGGAAGTTGAGGGGAGGGTGTCCCTGAGTGATTTCAGGAGAGTGGAAACCAGCTGTTCACACATCTTTTTGACATATGGAGGGAAATACACCACACTACTGAAAACATGTGGTGACAGTTTCAGTTTCACTTTTATGAGATGATACAGTGTTATGTTTACAAGCTACATTTAAAACTGCGTATTTATGGCTGCATTTTGACATTTAAATGAAACACTTTTATCAAAGTTGGCCTTACCCAAGAGGTCCACACCATAATTTTGGGTGCCAAGATGCTGAAAAAGAGATGTGAGAGTAGGCAAAAGAATGGAAGTGGTGTAGCTGAGAACCTTGGCCACTCCTCTGGCCTGCTGAGTCCAACTCTGAGGCAAAGAGACCAGGATCACAGACAGATTTTCAACTGTAATATCCAGATCAGCTGCAGCTGCCTCAAAGAATGAATGCAGAGATGCTTGGACGAACTCTGAGGCTGACTTCATCAATGACCTGGAGCCACAGTGGGGAAATATGTTTAGTTATATGTGACAAGCAAAACATTGTTTGTGCTATTCATACTTGTTTCATATAAAATATATAATGGGAAATTGTTAAACTTAAAGTATTTTTAAAAAATCCGATACAAATTATCTCGATTATAGAAATTGTACACTGTATGAAATCATGTGCTTATCTAACCAGCAGACAGATCCAAATGAAATCAATCTCTGCAGCGCCAAGACTCTACTTTTAGACTAATGCTTCAGCAGCATTGTCCCCTGGGAGTATAAGTGATATAAACCACAATTAGATAGCATCAGTGTATCAGCGCCTCAATTACACCAGGCGTCTCATCCTCAGACAAGGCTGTGTGACACTGATGTGACCGCAGGCAGAGCAAAAACATTGATTCAGGCAGAGTGTGATCGTAGTGCCATCTAGCTACCTCACATCCAGAGCCTGAGCCAAAGCACGGAGGCAGCTGGCAACTTGAGAGGTTTCGTCACCTGGAAAAACACACACATGAAAAAATTAAAATCGAACAAAGAGATCTGCTGCTATAAATCATGCCGGACTCTGTTTAAAGAGACAAACCTGTTAAATACACACATGCTTGACAAGCAAAGACAACCCAAGGAAGAAACAATCAAGACAATGTGAAACATACACTATTAGTTCTCAAAGAACCTTTATATGCACACAGCCCTTACCAAAGAGAGATATCCTGTGTCTCACTAAGGCTGCAAGCTTACAAAAGAGGCTGAATGTGAAGAAAAAAAGACAATTGAAGTAATGCAGAAAGGGAGTAGGAAAACAAAGACAAAGAAAAAAAAATCTGAAGAATAGCAGCTAAGAACAATGAAGCTTGTTCTGTCTAAAAATTGGTATTATAAAAACAGAATCTGAGGATATAAAAACAATTTAAGAAGATTGTTTTGGTAACAAATACCTGGCAACCATCTCCTTTTCTCTTTTCAAGGCATGGCTTTGATTGCTGCTTGAGCAGAGAGAAGTAGACAGGAAATATAGTCGATGGTTCTTCACATATTGCTCCAAAAGAGGAAGAACAACCTGTTGATTTGAGTGACAGGAAATGATCAATTAAAAAAGGCATGTATAACCTATATTCTATCGCATTTTCCCTGATAAGTTTAAAAATCTGAGGAAAAAGAATAATTTCAAAATATCACATGCATTTGGGGTCAAACTTAAGTCAGGCAAACACTCAAGCAGACTTAATGACGGTCGTGACTAAATGACAGCTCCTACCGCGTGGCTGTATCACCTTGCACACACGACCATCATGCAAAATTTCTGTGTTCACACTAAATAGTCCAATGATTGTGCAAGGCCTGAGTGCTGGAAAAAGGTCGAGAAAAAGTCTGACATACGGAGGCTGAAGTTGTATCTAGTCATATCCTCTCTCTCTCCCCTTTCTCTGTCCCATGCACACAAACAGCATTGTTATCTGTGTAAGCTGGAGGTCCGCAGGTAGGCATATTTTCTGCTTGTCTATTTCCTTTATTATTGGGGGTAGGTTAGGACATTGTCTTGACAGTTTACAAAGGAAAAAAATGCCCCAAAGTTGAGGATTCTGCTCGTGGTTCCGCTCTTGCTGTGGGAGTTGTCTGGAGTCGTGTGACTAAACTAACAAACATGCCAGAAATCCATCTGACCTGTCGGGAGCAGGAATGTCATATCCCTCTGTACACAGCATGACAATGATGCACAATCTGACTTAAAGTCAGCATGACTTTAGAGTGATCCATGCAACTCAAAATTCATGGCTGAATCAGATTAAATTTACACAGTGTATGCCCGGCTTCACAGAACACAATATTTTATTCAAATTCTCATTTTTAGCAGCTGAATCCCTGCTTCAAATATCCGTAGATGTCTTTTTATATTTTTCTACCAAGAAATATTTACCAGTACTAAAGCTGATCTTAATGTGTTTATAAACAGTGTCTGGGTGTGAGCAGTGACCATCTGATTAACTTGAGTTTGTTCTGATGTACCAAACTGACCTGGAGGGTGAGGATGTTAAATGTTTTGCACTCTATTAACTCTTCTTATGAAGCCTGGCATTTCATTGACATACTCATGGACAGATCTACCCAAGGACAAAAACACTAACGGCGGTGTGAGCGTGAGGTTGACTGAGAGGTGAGGGGTGTAGAGATCTGAGGCATGACTGTTCTTGGTCTCGGCTGACTGGCTCTGACTCAGGGGGTCCCATCAATGAAAAATAAGCCCCTTTCACTGGCTGCCTCCTCGGAGGCAGAGCTGTGTGGGAAGCTTTAATCAATGTCCTGATGGCAATCGACACGCCCACATGGATTTCCAAAATGGTTAAATAAATTACACTGCCACAAAGGGGTTTCACTTTGAGGGGTTGCCCACAGCAACCAGCTAACAAAACTAATTAGAATACGCAAATGACAAAAGGCTGAGAGGAGGAAGGAAAACGGCGATGGAAAATTAAATCTAAGGGGCTTCATCAATGTGAAGGATTTCATATCAGAAAGGAGACTCCAACTGTTGTCCTATATAAACCAATCATGTCAGACCTTAGGAAAAAACTGTAAGAGTTGCTGCTGTGGAGCTCTCTCGCCTTTTGACATCTGTCCTCTGGCTTGCATCACCTCTGGAAAGAAAAAAAAACAATGAAACACTGAATCAAATGAAATCAAAGAAAATAGTACAACTAGTAATGAAATGATTTTATCTAATTTCACACTAGGAAGGCAGGTTTACATACACGGGCATAATCTGAACTATCTGTGACAGTTGAAATCTACACTATCCCCAATCAGATCTGATTATTTTGACTTAAAAAACTAACGACTGATAAAAATATATCAGAGATGTTGTAGGAAAATCACACTACCAGAATTTTAAGTATGATATGATACTAGTAAAAATCAGAACTATAGAAATTTCTGTTTGGCACTGAGGCAACATAACAAAAAGGGCTAGGTGACCATTTTAGGGTGATTTCTTGGTTTTAAATAGCAAAAGTTTGCAAGGAAACTCCTACACAGAGTTAATATTACACAAACACAACACTTGGTGAAGATACTCCTTGCAGCTATAAAGAAAGCTATCACTAAGAACTGGCTACAGACTGATCCACCAAATCCATCTTAAACAATATCCTTGTGATGAAGAAGATTTCATTAAGATTTAAAGTGAAAAACAATTGTTTTGCAAGAAACTGGCAAAAATTATTCACATATAAAGCAATGAAGGATGTAGGTGACAAATTACAAATGACTACCTAGAATAATGTCACGTCTCGATGTTGTTGTGGATATGTGACCGTTTCAAAAGATAGGTCTTCAGGGCAAAAAATTTACTTGCTTTAGTGGAGCAGAACGAAGGGAAGCAGGAACTACAGATACCATCACTTGCATGATTTAACAGCACAAAAATAATGGATGCTACATGCGTTGAGGGAGATGTCAAATCTGGTGGAGTTCCATCAGAATCTCTTAAAACTAAATGTAAAAACAAAAGCAGACAAAACTAACCCACAATCTCTTGCCAAAAATACAATTTTACAAAATTTAAGACTTTATATTCTTGCATTTAAGACTTTGTAATACTTTTTAAAAGCCTTCATTTTGATAAATTGATATACCAACTATCAATAAGTTTTTCAGACGCTGCAGACAACCTGGAAAAAATTCACAGAGATGTATGAAGCAGAATCCGGCCTGGCCAAAAGACTCTTAAGGAAGTGTTCACAATCCCACTTCCCCACAACAGCGCAAGGGATGAACACATCACAAGGTGAATATATCACCAAAGACCTACAGCTATTTTCAGCGGTGGACAACGAAGAATTTGTAAAGTTAATAAACATGTAGGACCCAATACATAAATTTATATTTTAAGCTTAATGCACACCTACAGCTCTTTTTTGCATATATTGTAATATTCAAAGTGCAACTTTTGTTATAATAAATACAGACGCCACTTTTTCCCCAAGTCTGTTTTTCAGTTTGATACCGCAATAAATGCTATTACACATAGCACAAACATATTGGCAATATTTTGGTACCTAACTACTGTCAATGTGCTCTCTCAGAGATTTGGGCAAATACTTAAAGAAGATCTGTGTTGTTTAAAGCTTTGACACTCTCTTAATACTTTTGATCATAAAAACAATAAAGAATATATATATTTTTTTAAACATGAGGTCCAAAAAATTCTGTCTACCTCAGTGCATGGTGTACCCATACACTTTGGATGTATAATTTAAACATCCTTTAAGTGTTTCATGCTTTTAGGAGTTAAGTTTATCTTGACTTAATTGAATCTAATATTTTCACAGCATATTAATACCTAGCTCCAGGATGTGCTCTTGGGCCTCCTCGGTATGAGCCAGGAGTCTGTGGAGAACAGTGCAGCTGAAGCAGTTTGCAACAGCTGGAAAATCCAACTCCACAGTCTTCCGGTCCCTGAAGAAGGAGTAAAATCAAACAACTGCTTGTCCTGCATGGTTCAATGTAAAAGTTTCAGTCAGTGTTGTGCACTGAGAAGATACAGAGGCAAAAATGTAATCTTATTCACTGCATGGGATCTATTCCAGGTTTTGAACTGTATTTGAAGTTAAAGTCATAAAAGACGTCTGTGATGTGGTTTGGGATTGTACTGTGACATGAAAATGGAACTCATTTTTTTCCTCCTTGTACACATTGTAATCATATTGCCCCCTTGCATTCAAGGAATCATCCTGCGCTCACCTCCACACAGTGTATCCATTAAGCTGGAGAAACCTGAGGACATCCTGGGCTCTTTCTCTAAACTTAGTTTTCTCTTTGGCAGACAGCGTATCATAAGGTACAAGCATTGAATGGCTACCCCCTCCTGGGAACAGAAATGGGTCAAATACATTGCAATTTGATATATTTTTGTGCACCATTAAACGAGAGCATTTGAAAAAATAAAACAGTTGTTGATGCCATGGTACCGTACCTTTTCCCTCCAGCTCTGATTTCTTCCTCTTAGCCCAAGCATTATGGTAGTTCTCAGCTAACTGCTCAGCCATAGCCTTCAGATAAGAAAACAAAACACAACAAAAGAAATCTTTTTTTCAGCCCTCTGGGGTTTGAGTTTTACACACCTTTTTGCAAGTTTTGTATCCACAGGCAGACGAGATTAGGTTTAAACCGTGATGTGTAGCTTCTCCCACTTCCTTTTTTAAATTCTAAGTAGGATTCAAAAGAAACAGCAGAAAAATCAGTGAATTTCTTAAATAAGGAAACCAATTTTATCCAGGATTGTGTCAAAGGAAAGCGTGCTCTGGACCAGTCAACAGCAAAGCAGCAGTGGAAGCAACTACAATAGAGGATGTATTTTTAAAAAGAATAATAGCCTATGCAGTTCAGCTAAAGTTCATGCTACTACTTTACCCTGCAGTGTGAGAGGGTATTATAAATGCAGGATAAAGTAACTACTGGTACAGACTTCTATGAAAAGATGGTGGTTGAAAAAAAGCAATCCCTCCTAACAATCAGACAGCCACAGAAAGTAGTCTGATCCAATATCCCAATCTGTACAGCTCCAGCTCTGACCATCTGTTACAAGATTCAGGGTCCCCTGGAGCAGAGGGAACTGCTACAACCATCTATTTCTGCCAATGTCCAACACTTAAAGGTAATGTAGGATATTGGCCATGGGATTTGTTAGTTTGTTTGTTGTAATATGTCCCAAAAGTCAGAAGGAGCACATTTGTATGTGCAATCATACAGAGACTGGCAAATAGAAATCATTATTTTCCATTATGCCTCCAATTTGGGGGGGGGGGCAAAATGCCAACATCAATAGAGTGGTGCAGGAAGTAAGTTAGCATTTTAGCACTTCTGGTTCCCTCATCTGAAAGTCTATGGTAATTTTAAATGCTTTTTTGGTTAAATGCCTAAAATAAGGTCTGTGGTGAACACAAGCTCAAGAGAGTTTAACGTTTTATCCTACGACATCAAATACATCTGAAAGGTGCGCCACCTTTGAATTGTGTATCTTTTCACGTCTTAATAAAGACGGTTGCTAAAAGATAGCTAACAAGGACTACACACTTCATCATCTGAAGCGCGGCAACTGAGCTGTTCAGTTGTATCTGTGTGTGATGACATAAATTCAGTCGACCAAGTTGTAGTTCAACAGAGCATGACGTTAGCTTTTTACTTTGAACAGTTAGATCAACGAACCAGATATGATTCTTATATCATCACTTTATGAAGATTATCTTTATGAACAAAACGTGAAAGTTTCACAAACTTTTATTGGACACAGAGCTTATTTTCAGCAACAATCCAAAAACCCATTGAAAAATCCCATAGGCTTGGCGCCGAGGGAACCCATGTAATGCTAACTTCCGGGTTTGCCTACAAAATTACGTCACGACTGCACCACTCTATGGCCTTTGGATTAAAGAGGTCATGGTCAGCCTAATAGACCCTCAGCTTGACCATGCCTGGGAAGAACAGCATTCAAGGACACGTATTTAGATTAGCTTTGTGTTTATTCGCATTATTCATTAAAGTTACTTAAGTCATCAGTAATCTCATTAGTGTAAGACTTTATATTCAATTCAGGCCTATTTAATTTGAAAATATCACCACAAGGCAGTAAGTCAAACAGAGTGAATACACACCATTAGATGTGTATATGCCACTAACTTCTAAGCTATTCCATAGTTTAAGGAAATGATTTTAGTTGCTCTATGTATTGAGGGGGGAAACATGATTCAACATGATAGTAACTTTATTCTCTTTGTGACTTATTTTAAGTTGTTTTGGTTGGATGCTTCACTCTAATACTCAATTGTTTAAATTGATAGTCAAGATGAATGGTCATATAGATCAGTGGTTCTCAACTAGTTGAGTCACAGGACCCACCATCAACTCCTCAAGGAAAATTGCGACCCAAATTTTAGAGATTTTTTGGTCAAACAGATATTTTTAATTTAAAAAAAAAAAAAAAATAGAGCTTGCACCTGAAACATTACAAAAGATGCAACAAAACAATAAAAAGGGACAAAACATGCAGGTGTTTAAAGAGTTTCATAGACAATTTGGCGCAATTTTTTTCCAGACACACATCTGCGACCGACTGAAAAGGGCTTCGCGCCCCACTTTTGGGCGCCCACCAGTTGAAAACCACTGATATAGATTATATCTCATGTCCACACCCATGCTTGTGCACATAGAGAAGCAATCATACAATACTAAAGCCTTCCTTTTCCATCATGGAAGTGCACGTCTGAAGTGTCATGTGTCTGAGCACAGCATGGAGCACTCACACTGATCAAACAAACTGGACCTTAGAGCTCAAGCATGCTTTGGCACAGTACAGACGGTCTAGTGTACTGCACACTAGGTTGACATTAACATAAATTTTAACTCATCAATTCTTCAGTGATGAAATGTATAAATGACTATGAATAAATCAAGGTAACTTTAAGGCCACAATTAACTAGAATTTGGCCCAATAACCACAAGAACTTTAGTTATTTAAATGATGACACCCACATGCAAGAAAACTTTTGGACTGTTCAAAAGTGCACCACAAATTGACTTCTCTTTGCATTAGACCCAAAATTACTTTTGCCTGGTCTTCAAGTCATTCAGGCAGAAATACATGCACTTGCTTACACAGTGGTCCCATGATAAGGTGATGCTGCTCATGTCCAAAGGTTTGGGGCTGAAAGTTGATGCTCCTTCAAAAGAGAGCTAAGACATACAACATAATAGAAAAACAAAGATGTAAATTGGAAGAGAAGTTTTTTTTGAGGAACATGCTCTTAGAAAAAGTGGGCTTGGGCTGTGAAGCGCATATACCTGTCCAGACTGAGAGACTCTGCGTGAACAGGCATGTGCACCAAATGCATCTCCTTCTTTAGTCCTCTCTATTGTCCATCCAAAGGCCAGCATACTCTTTATTGTCTCCTTAATGGCCCAACGATAAGCCTCCTTCTCCTGAATATATACAAAAAAAAAAAAAATATCAAGGATCTTTGAGTGGAAACTGTTCTTGGCAGGTCATTACAGGACAGCAGAGGAGAAAAACTCGCCTCAACTTTTTTGATTTCAGAACCTTGTAAAGAAGCGCTGTCCAATCTGCACACTAAGGACCCTGAACTCGGGCATTTTAATCTTTTATATTACATACACCACATTTGGTATGCAAGGGGGATCTCTGGGATTTGTCAGTTCACTGCTGCCTTTCTACAGCACATTCGCACACACAATAAAAAATGACTTTTCAGTCTACCTTCTCAGCCAAAGCCCTGTATGGCTTGAGGAGAGGATGAACCCTCGTGTTCTCACAGAGCTGCTCCCCATGAACCCAGCCACTGGCAAACTGACAGAGATGACAAAGAGATTCAAATTGGAAAAAAAAAAAAACCAGAAAAGAAAGAAACAGAAAATACGCAGACATCAACATGCTATCTAAACCCCACCACAGACTCTTTTTATGGTCAGTTTACTCCTGAGTCTCAGCTTCACCTTTGTCATCTTTAACAGGCTGTTCAGAGTGGAGGAGAAATACTGTGATATTACCTTTTCCAGTGACCACTTCTCATGAGTGTGCTCTGCATACTTGTTAACCACAAGCTCCAGTCTCTCTGGCACTGACACGCTATTAAAGGGACAAATAATACACACATCATTTAGCGCTGCAGAACCATAGTTTGTAGGGATAAAACTGTCGAGTTTAATGGAAAGACTATCAAGAGCACCATCATAAATGTTTAGAAGAATACCTCTTGAATGTGTTTTGATGCATTTTTAATAATAGAACTGATCAGCTTACATGCTAGTGTTTGCACATTATTCACAAATATACCTGGTCAGTAACCTACTTTGATGTGTCTACAGGCTGGGGTTCAAAGTGTCCTTCTGTTTCTGTGAAGGCTTTTCTCTCAATATGAGACATGCAGCTTGAGTCGATGTGGTCTGGAGGCAGAGCCTTTGCCACGGCAGCCAGGCACTGAACACAAAGCCTGAATAACTGAGGCTCATAAGGCTGTCAGAGGAAAATGGAAAGTTGTGTGAGAAAAGGGTAGGAAGAGGAAGCAGTATAACTGAATAAGAAAAAAATGTTAATAAATTATATGCTTCTGTGTTGCTTGTACATAATACACCTACACAGCTTTTATCCTAATTTCCTGACAGCTCTCAGTGCATTTATATTAATATTTTCTTGTATTTTCTGTCATGCACATAGTGAAAACTGTTTGGGGATTTCAAGACACCATCAGCACGAATAATACTATGTTGAATCGACGAAACAAAAGCAAGGAAGTTTTCAAAAAGTCTAAAAACCCTTAATCATAAGTAGCTGGTTTCCCAACTCTGGCAAAGTGGAAGCTTAATTTCAGAATTGGCTCAGTATTTCTACTGGCAAAAATTCTGTATGACACATGTTAATCCTGTTTCAGAGTTCATTGTGGCAGGGACAATGTTTGAGTTATTGTGAAAGCCTCTAAACTTTACAGACTAGTATTTAGCTGAGAAAACCACTCATCAATTAAGCGTAATACAGAAAATTAATTATTTTGGACAAACACATCGGTACTGTTGCAAAAAATACTTCCACTAAATTAAATCTTTTTTATAGCACAAAAACAGCCATGCAAAACTTCAGTTCAGTGGAGATAAATACTTTTAAAAACATTTTCTTTACCTTGAATTTTTAAAAACAGTGAAATAAAATAAAATAAAAGAAGTAAAAGGACATGTCGAACAGTTCACCTTCTCAAGTGAAATCCTACCATTGCAGGATACCAAAAAACTTTATGCCAAGAACTGTATTTCACAACACAGATTCAACAGGTATGAAACTATGTTCTTATAGTTTTCATTCCTATACAGCATGATATATTTTGTTGCCATATTATTTTGTTCTTCAGTTGTAATCACGGAAAAGGGACTAAAATAAAGTGTGAAATACCTTGCCTCCCAGTGAGTTATATTGTATATTTTTCCTCACATGCTGCACAATTCTCTGCACCGATCACTAAGGGCTCAGTTTCTGATGTTTGATGAAGGTCTCAGGAATGGATCAACCTTATGAACTCTTTAAAGTTTTCATGTTCTGAATCAGTCAACTCAGCGTCAGAAGTGTCAAAAATATGCTGCGGCACACTTACACTGAACTTTAAAATATTCAGTAATTTCTTATGTTCAACATTTCCAACGACTGCATTTAGAGGGAAGTCATAGCAGGGCATGAAAAATTAATTCTTAATCTCCAGTGTGTTATATCTTCCTCCACTTCTCCCTTCTCAGAAGTATACTGAGAAGAAAATCAAATATGCATTTTGCAGTTTCTCCTGAAATAAACTTTGAGGAGAGCAAAAAAAAAAAAAAACCAACAACAACAACAACAAAAAAAAAAATTAAAAATGGCACTGAATCAACCTCAGGATGACACCATCAAAAAATAAATATTCCTAAGAGCCAGCAAATTTCTTGTTACTCTACAAAAATATATCTTAAATTAATCTCAATGTGATCTCTTCATTGATTGGGTAGTTTTCTAAAGTTTACCTTCTTCGCCAAGGCCTTAAAGACACCCCAGAATAACTTCCTGGACAGGTGAAGCTCCTCCTCAGAGGCAGTGCTCTGATCACCCTGCCCTCCTGTTTGCAAGTAGTACTTCCACCTCTGCTCATAGTGACTTGTCAGGAGCTGACATGAAAGTATAGGTCAAAGCCGACACAATTATTTTAACTTGGGATAATAAAACACTGTTTACAGATTGTTCAGCATGCTGGACCTCTGCGACTACCTTTAGTGGCATCTTGGTGGAGTCTATGAGCTGGGGAACATCGAAGACCAAGCGTCTAAGAAGAGGCTGCATCATAGATGGTTGGAGTTTACTGAGGATGCGGCGATGAGAGCAGAATTATTCATAGGAGAAGATACACACCACATTCACACAAACATGAATATTGTTGTGAGTAATTATCTATCCTCCGAAGAGTTACACTAATAACTGGGAAAATGCCACTGGCATGATGTTAATTAACTTAAAATTGTGATTGAATTTGGCAAATTAAATCTGAATTGGGGAAAAAACAGGCTTTAAAGTGATTCACTGAATATAATGAGTGTGAATAGGAACGGGCTGATGTGCCCACATTAGCAAATGTGACGTGTAATGTTTGTCATTTCTCTTCTTGGCATTTAATTGGTCAAACAGAAAAAGAAAGTGAGGGTAGATAAAGGAAACTTATGTGGCCATGATTCATAAACTGAAAATAGAGCCAAAAATAACATCTTTAGATAGCAACAGCAATGGTTTTTTTCAGTTACAACCAAGTGATGACACAACTTGAACTCTGTAGGTTGTTTCCCCTGTTGAATAAAAAGCCTACCTGCACACAGCCAACAAACAATCTTCTATAGTGTCTCTCTGAGCCTTGGTCAGGCTCAGAGCCCGGGAGAGGTTGTAGATTGCCTGGATAAGAGCATCCACCAGTGAGGCGTGATCCTCCACAGCACAGAAGAGAGCTGAATGTTTGGTGAGCAAGGGAAGAACAGACGTGCACAAGTATCTGTTGAGGGCCAGGGCCATATCAGTGGATCCTAAGTCAGCCTGTAATAGGAAGAGGAGAGGTTACAAATTCACAATCCAGGTAACTGAGTGAAACCAAGCAAACTATACGAAGTGTGGAAGCAGCAAGAAGATGATATGAGATGTAAAGAACCTCACTTTATGGGGAAGAGTGCATACTGCATTTATTACACAAAACAAAAGAAAGTTATTTTGAGATATCTTAGTGAGCTGCTCCCTGCTGTGGAACAGGGGGGTTGAGGAAAGGGGACAAATATTTTTCATTCATGACAGGATGCAGCTTGGATTATCACAAAGTCACAGGTCACTCCTGTGGTGTTGTATTGGGTGTCACAGAAAGGTTAAAAGGGCAACGAAATACAATTTTCTCTTCTCACAGCATCAAGACACACAGCAGCCTGAAGGTCGGGCAGAAAGCCAACTTGAAGGAGGTGGAGAAGAAAAGTTTGGTTCTCAATGCTGTAAACCCGGTCCAGAAACAGAACCATGGCTGCCTTGTGGTATGGACAGAAGACTGTAGAGAGCTCTGGCTCAACCACCACACCATCTACAAACACAAATTAAAAGTATTGATTTGGTTTTATCCTCCTGAGGCCCAAGCTTTCATCTGTAGTGCATTTATGATATCTACTATTTATTTGGGATTAGCAGGCCCGATAAGTATAATAACTAAACATTGTACCTCAACAACACGAGGACAGTGGGTTCTTTTTTACAGTATAACACAGTAAAAACACCACTGTGTAACAAAATATGTGCAATTCTACCAAACTGGTGCAAAAACGAAGTTGGAAGTTTCCTGAAAGATGCATTTATTCCCCATTTTCTTTATGCCTACATATTCCAAACACTCAAGGTACGAATTTCTATAATTTTCCCACTTAAATTTTGCTTTGATTTTTCACAGGTTCTTTATATTTTTTTGTCTCCAAAATTTGTCACCACTGAAACGAAAAGTTTTCTTAGAAAATAAAAATGATCTTAAAAATATACAAAAATGCAACATTAAACCAATTTTACACCTTTTTGGGGGGTATGAGACTACATATTGCACCATTCTAGTAGAATAGTAAAAATACAACTTCATTCAAATACCTAAACAAGGCTGTGCCACAAAATAGATGGTAAATACATCATATCTCCTGAATGTCCTTTTTGTCTACAAGAACATGTAGTCATTATGTCATATAAACATAATGTTTACATTTAACTCACTGTTTGGATAAACTGTCTGTGTGAGAGCGTGCAATCTGACAATGTGACAAAAACAGAAAACTGCCACTTTGATCTTCATAGGCAGCCACAGACAGCACACTAGCTCTCTGTGTAGTATGTATTGATGTTATGTCGGCTGAAAGGCTCATTTCACCTTTAGACACTGAAGGAATTTCAAAGGAGATGCTGATAACTCCTTCCAGATCTTGGATTGGGATGAGCGACCTCAGAATGGCCCTGATGCGTATGGCTTCACCTTTCCCTCCTTGAATCAGCTGTGCAACAATTCAGAACATTGTCAGCAGTCATTGATTGACACTTCAAATGGGACTGTTGAATGTCATGATACATAATAATACAGTTACATAGAAAATTTTTAATGACATTTAACTACTGACATATATTCTGTTGTATCTGAAGCTCATTTGAGTAGCTCAAATGAAGCTTGTCAAATCTAGTTAATGATTTGTTACCTGACACATTGTTTCTTATTTATTCTTGCAGATTTATGACCTACCAATGTCATAGTTTATTTTGTCTTTTGTAAATAATTTCATTTTCTTTATTATTTCCTTTTAATGGCTCAAATGCCTTTTTATGACATCTATGAGGCATTTTTCTCTCATTTTGTGTTTGACAGATGCACCATAAAAACCTGCCTCATCTTGTTTTGCCTTTGCACTTCAATGCCAGCATAAGAGTTAGAAAAAAAAATCCCATGCAAAGGCTTTCTATTTATGCTGATAGTCAGCCTCATATGCATGCTGGCCGAGTGTTTCTGACACAAATCCTGACAGGCTTAAGCCAATTACTCTCTCAGGATCCAGTAAATAAAGAAGGTTAGAGCTTTGATTGACAGACCAGTTCAAAACAGGATGACAAACACATGAAAAACTGTACACATAATTGAAATAGTGTTTATAATATACTATGTATTCAGTGTCTTAATGCAATATGTTTCAATAGGAGTATCAATATTGTCAGATAAATACTGCTGTTACGGGTGCTGAATCAGTAAATCTGTCATGAACAAATGTCTTAGTTTTTTTTTTATCCTGACATCTAAATGTGAAAGTTACTTAAAAAACAATTCTCAGATTCCTTTCTGTTCAGCCTCCTTGTTTGAGACATCAGTGGTATTGATTCAGGGCGACTGTTGAAAACTGGGAAACACTCACATGCATTTCAGGAGCGCAGCGGCCCAGCAAGTCGATAAGTGCCGAGTAGAAGGTCATGATGGCGTGCCCCATGTGGATGAGGTCATCATCATTGTTCGGGACCACATCTCTGTTACGGGAAGCAATCAGAATGATCACCAGCATGTCATGAACCCAATAAATCCTAATAAAACTAAATGTTTTCTAGGAGATTTTTACTTAATAAACTGGCCTATTAGCCATGGAAAAGATGATCTTCAAGAATTTAAAATGACTATAAAATCCAAAATATAAGATGGAATATGTTTTAGAGGTTCTAGCAGCGGGGGAATAGGTTTTAACTGTCTTCCTGGGGCGCAGAGGTTAGCACTGTTGCCTCACAGCAAGAAGGTTGCTGGTTTGCTTCCCGGTCAAGGCCTTTCTGTGCGGAGTTTGCATGTTCTCCCCGTGCATGCGTGGGTTCTCTCCGGGTACTCCGTCTTCCTCCCACCACCAAAAACATGCTTATTAGGTTAAGTGGTGACTCCAAATCGTCCATAAGTGTGAATGTGAGTGTGCCTGGTTGTCTGTCTCTATATGTCAGCCCTGCGATTGACTGGCGACCAGTCCAGGGTGTACCGCCTCTCACCCAGTGACAGCTGGGATAGCCCCCCCCACCCCCCCGCCCGGAACAGAATAAGGGGTATAGAAAATGGATGGATGGATGTTTTCCTGGGTGAAGAATTTCATAAAATTCAGTAAAGTCAACATAACGCAGGCAGCTGTAAACCTGCAAAGCAGATGGATCCATCTTGAAAAATCTATGTTTGTGCCGAACCAAACACTGTTCAGATCAATCAGTGTCATTTGCGGAGAACAAGGCGGTAGCTATGGTTGGGGTTTAGTTGTACTTGAATCCATATGCAATGTCTGCCTTCAGCTCGGGGATAAGCTCAGATATTGCTCTAGCATAGCATCAATCTTACCAGAACTTGACCACATTTCTACATGAAATAAAGCATAAAAAGAACACTATAAAAGTTATCATTATTATTATGGGTGGGGTCTGCAGATGTAGCTGATGGCTGCTGCTGCGGTAGCTATTAGCTCAGATGTAGCTGAAGGAAAGTGTCAGTTTAATCGGAACTGGACAACTATTCTTTTTAAAACAAGAGCAAGAGCCACACCGAAAGGTCGTCTTGGCAGAGAAGACATTTTTGCACATATCTCTAGCGGCCTTGGCACCAGTTTTATTCGCAGAGAAGCTCCGCTGTCATGAATCTGACAGATCATCCCATCACCTTGAGAGATTTCTTTGAATAGTCTTGCCCTTCCCAAATGATTTTATAGGATATTTCCCAGATGAAAGTGAAATACATTGATAATATGGATATTTGAAACAGTCAATCCCGCGTGTCAGGTTAGTGCAGCTGTGTAGCTCTTTAGCATCTTTCGTTTTCTTCATGTGGACTTTGCACTCCTGCTAGCTACTAGTTTGGTAGTTGAGCTATCAGCCAACAGTAAAAAGTGTGTACTACAGACCTACATTCAGCAGCCATGCAGCCCTCCTGATTAGCTGTTGTCTTTAACAGAGTCTTTAACCAAAGGGTTTTTAAAAATTCACCCCTAGCCTGGTGAGCATCCATGTATCCCAGGCATACGCATTACAATGTGCAATGGTGGCAGATGCATTTTCAGAAATGCTGTCTCTCCCAGTGTTTAATAACTGTGTACTGGTTGCACTGTTATTGAGTACACAGCCACATTTTCATATTAAAAAATTGTTTTTTAAAGTGTGACATTGGAGCTGTATTTACAAATTTTGATATCTACAATCAAAACAGATAACGACTCAGCAGCATCCATCTCCAACTCCAGATATATCTTGAATGATGCATCCTTAAAAGGATCAGTGTCATTTCAGTGCAACTTTGTGTTCATTTGTGTCATTTAACTTTGGCTGACAAAAAAAACACGGACTTATTTTCTAGGGCATAAAAACAGCGTTAATCAGGCTTACACCTACAACAGTGTTTACCGTTTGATGGTAATTTTTTTAATGTCTGCATTTATAACAAATTAATGTTAATACATATACAAAATTAAATAGAGGCAACAGAGACTCTTCTAAGAAAGTGCAGCATTTGCATTAGGGCTGCCAAACAAACAAAATCTCAGAATTTATCTCAGAATTTCTATAGTTTATGGTGATTTATCTACTTTTTGTCATATTTATAAATTCTACTATTTGGAATCTAAAACTATCGTTGTTTCATTTACAGTTTCTGTACCGTCTTAAACCAATGGTAATTGGCTTTCTGTTTGGATAAAGACCTGCTTTTATTCTTAAATAAAATAAGGAGCGTCAATAGATTAATAGACATGTCAATAGACATTAACTTTATAATAGAAAAAGAACTTGTTATGGATTAAAAAGAAAGTAAGGGATGGTAAAAAAGGTAAATGTTTTGTAAGACAAGGTCCAGATGACTGTTGACTTTTCCACTGAGCTGTCTGTGATATTCTTTAAACTGAAATGAGGCATTACGGCACAATGGTGTACGTGTTTTACCTCACAGTGGCTGCTGGAAGATGTTCCAGAGGCTCACCTAATGTGTGCTGAAAGCAGCGTTCCTACACACTTTGCAGTATATTGATATTTATCATAACACTGAGAAGGTATGCTGTTAACAGTTAATCTGTCAAAGAGCAGAGCAGAATGATACTTTTTTCATTCCCTGAATAATGGAGAATATTTATGCAACAATTTGTTGGGGGAGATGATTAAAATTGCTGGCTGAACAAGGCCATGACTAACTAAAAGTGCCTGCTAAAATGCAAGACCTCTCAGTGGGGGTGTGTGGGGGGGGTGTCTTTATAAGACCTTCAATTACACATTTGCAATGTTAGACTGTTTCAGACTTTTCAAGGATATGCAGGAACACTGTGTAAGGGACAATATGACATGGAGTTTATGTGATTTGAAAAAAACAAAACAAAACAAAAAAGCACTAATTACGGACCTTAATCAAATTGCAGTTAATGAATAAATAAGTAAAAAAAAAAAGAAATTCACTGATTAGTATAAAGCTTACTATAGAAAAAGAGCCAACGTCATGCACTTGAGTAAACTTAAGACTCCTGAATGTGAAGTTGCTAAATATTAACTGCTGCATGCCTAAAAACAGTAAAGGATCTGTTAGAAGACTAATGAACTACAGGCCTCTAAGTGTGTTATTGTATTTTATGTGAACCCAGTGTAAAACAAAACAAATGAAATCAAAGTCTTCAAAAAGTCAATCATTTAGCTCCATGAAATACCGAAACGTGTCTTTACACACCAGAAAAGGTACTGCATTACTCAAAAAGTCATACTGACATCGTTCTGTTGGACTGGTATGTGGTGCAGGGTCCATCCATAGAGGGGTCCTCTGAGATCCTTATTGCTTCCTCCATGGCAGCAAGAAGACCGTTCCCACCATCACCTCTCAGGGCAGGGCCAAAACACTCAGGGCGTCGAATCAACAGTCTCAACACCACATAAGCATTCTCTTCGACACTCTCACCTAAACATCAGAGAAGGCAGAAAAGAAACACCAACTGTGCATTTGATCAAATATGGATTTGATGCAAGAGAATTGTTTTGTTTGTAACCCATTTCTTGTGAAGACTTGAATTCACACAACATTCAGTTTATCAGCTGAGCAATAAGACAAAAAAATAATAATTACAGGCATTTACATTCAAACAGCTCATAGACTTTATTGAAAAGGTACAATAAAAACGCAGCGAGGTACTTGGTATGGAAAGCCAAATCTGAACTGCCTTCACCCACAAGGTCAAGGGCAGTTACAAGTGATGCCTTAAGGGTACTGCTTCCGAGTAAGAAAAATCAATAGATGGAGAATCAGAGAGTTAATTACCTCTATCAAAGATAGCTTACTTAATTGTAGGCATAAAATGATGCAACCTCTTATGCCACTACACTTTGTAACATGCAATGGCTATTCGAGTATGTAAGCGTACGTAATACATGCCCTGAATATGTAAGAAAAAAAGAAGCATAAGTGAAAATAGGAACACTGATAAGGTGAGAAAATCCTTTACATTTCAAGCAGGCTGCCAATAAAATCATCCTGATTTTAATGTTCACACATGACAACTAATCTGACTGCACTGTATAACTCTATAATGAGACTATTTTACTTTGTTTCAATGCTGAGGATAGATTGAAAAATTAACATCATGAACAAAACAGCTGAGGAGAACATACAGGGGAATAGAATATTACATTGAAGCAGTTTCATTATGTGCATGGACATCAATTTCATTACATGCACCGGTTGTACACTGTATTGTCTGTGGCCGCACGCCAGTCACAGGATATGAATGTTATCACCTGTTTCCACTCACTTTCAGCGAATAATCCTAAATATTTTGTGTTGTGTTCTCACATCAGCTCACTCTCACTTCATGCGGAAAATTTACTAGGGGGCTGGCAGTAACAAGTGTGAATAAAGTCTGGGTAAACAATTTGACTGTTTGGGCTTCCACATGCAGCTCACTCCAAAAACATTGCAGCGTTCACAGAGGTACTGTGCATATGTGAATGTGCCTATGCACAATTGTCTAAAAGTTAGGAACTTTTATAATTAGTATTGGCAGGTTACCATTGCAGAAGACTGCAGAACGTAGAAAATCAACATAACGCTCGCCCTCCACAGGATTCCATCCAATATCAGGGTAGCCTTTAGCCACAAGCATTTGACAGCTCTGCAGACCACAGTCAGCAAGGTACTGCACCACCTGGATAGAAGATTAGATGAGTTACACTTCAAGCCCCGTGCAGATAATGCAGTATCGCAAATAGAACACTAAAGCCTCAAGTGCCACCATCTTAATATTATGCTCCATTTCAAAACTGTATTAAAACTGATGCTTTGAAGTGTGATGGGAAGTAAACAGAGATAGAGAAAAATAAAATGAGAAAACTAAGGTCTTCTAGACAGCATCAGAGCTACTTAGACAAAAAATATAATATGAGATGACTGAGAAGAAAAGGAGCTGCAAGAGAAAGAGGAATTAGCAGGCTCTCCTCTATATGCAGTATCTATAAAAAGTATTCACCCTCTTGGATGTTTGATCCTTGTATTGATTTTACAAATCAATCATAGTCAATATGTCAAAAAGTGAAGCCAGATGTCTATAGTAATGCCAATTAAACAAAAATATTTAAGGTAAATAAAGTGACTACATAAATATTCACCCCCTTAAAGTGACTTGTTTAATTCACCAGCGCTCAAGCCAATTTGTGCCAGTTCTCTCAATATTAGTGAAATGGGAATCACCCAAGTGCAGTGAATGTGTCTTAAGTGATTGCTGTATAAAGACACCTGTGTCTGGAAGGTCCGGTCTCTGGTTAATCAGTATTCCTGGCTACCATTACACCATGAAGACAAAAGAATAATCCAAGCAACTCAGAGGAAAGGTTATTGAAAAGTATAAGTCAAGGGATGGATACAAAAAAATGTCAAAGGCACTGAACAACCCTTGGAGTTCAGTTACATCCATCATCAAGAAATGGAAGGAATGTGCCACGTGTTCATCTGCCTAGATCAAGCAATCACAGACTGAGTGACCATGTCAGATGGAGACCAGTGACAGAGGCCATCAAGACACCAATGACTACTCTGAAGGAGTTACAAGCTTCAGCAGCTGAGATGGGAAAGACTCTGCATACAACAAATGCTGCCCAGGGTCTTCACCAGTCAAAGCTTTATGGGAGAGTGGCAAAGAGAAATCAACTGTTGAAGAAAACTCATTTAATCTTGAATAGAGTTCACCAAAAGGCATGTGGGAGACTCCATGGTCAAGTAGAAGAAAGTTCTTTGGTGAAGTATGGAGTAAAATTACAGTGTCCAGATGTGCAAACCTGATTGAGACCTATCCACTCAGACTCAGTGCTGATTGCAGCCCAAGGAGCGTCTACTAAATCCTGACTTGAAGGGGGTAAATACTTGTGCAGTCACTTATTTTACCTTATATATTTTGATTTAATTAACATTACTTGTAGAAACGTGCTTTCACTTTGACATCAAAGGGGTATTTTGGTAATTTTTTTTGTCAAAAAAGCCAAATTATATTGACCATAACTGATTAATAAAATCAATAAAAAGGTCAAACATCTAATGATTGAATACTTTTAATAGACAATGTATATATTTAGAACATAAGGAAAACATTTAACACAAGGAATACGGAGTTACCTTCTCTAAGTCATGTTCCTTCAGTGCTAATGCAAGTTCATTATTATCCATTACAGAGGCTGCAGCCACATCCAAAGGAGTGGCTCCACGCATTGATGGTGAAGCTGAGGGAAATACAAGGCATGCAAAAACTTAATATTAACTCATAAACCATATGTCAGGATATTTGGGTTTCTTATCAGAGGGACAAGAGCTGAGCAAAAAGAAAAAGGTTTCCAATCCCTGAAAATTGAATTTTACACAAGAGTAATAAACTAAAGGAAATAAAAAATGTTTTCTTTATTCACTGTGGTCTGAGCAAAGAGAGTGATACACAAGAGTGAATATATCTGTACAATTCAATCAAACAGATGTGAAATAGGTTTTTACTCACTGAGTTGCCTCAGTGCAACTATAGAGTTACAGGTTTGGAATTCATTGCCATCCTTGCAAGAGCACCAAAAACTAAGGCTCATAAAGAGAGCTGAATCAATACTTCTGAATAAGTTTTGAGTCCCAAGGTCAACAAACTGAATTCTGCAGTGTAAGGAAGATTATTGCATTGTAAAACCTCAGTACATTCTTTTGAGTTTACTTTTTGGACCTTTTAAACATAAAAGAAGAAAAGAAAAAGGGAGAGGATAGGATTTACCGAGACCAACACTGCTGTTTTCCAGCAGGTAGCTGAGATGATCAAACAGGGCTCCCTGATTGTGACGGCTTATGCGGCAAAAATAACACAGGAATCGACAGCAGTTGGCTACCATCTTGGGAAAGGTGATCTCCTGATTAAAGAAAATTAATGCACATATGTAAAGATAAGTATAATTAAAGGAGGCAGATGGTGAAAAAGAACAGATAGTTCTGAAGAGAGACCTGTCTTATTGGTGATATATGTAAGCTAGTTATCCTTTTTAGAAGCTTTTCTTTTGGATACAACAGGTGAAATATGGATCATTCTTTGATAAAAAAAAAAAGCTTTTTTTCTGTGACTAAAAACATTCTCCAAATATCACAATGCATTTAAATGTGTCCCTCACCTTTGACTCTCCTTCTCCCAGGACATTGACCATCACCTCCATCACAGTCTCATGCATCCCCAATGCTCTCATCAGATTAGGGTGCTGATAGAAAACTTTATTATTCATGATTTCCCTGTATAGAATATAATGCATTAAAATGTAACAAATCTTTTCACACCAGAGATGATATTATGATCCATATTTTAGAACAGAATGAATCAAAATAATTAAACCAAATTGCACAAATAAAGAGGTGTCAGAAGAGGAAAACCTGTGATTCTTTGCAAATCTCCCCTACCCTAGTTTTCTGATCATCAGCTTCTCCTCTTCTTTTCCCATGCGGACACTGAGGAGAGAGCGGATTTGGCTCAGGGAGGACAAAAGGGCCATGGTATCCTCCACTGAAGTCTGGCTAATTGTATAGGCTCTGCGGAGGGGTCCTGCCATTTGGCCCCATAGGCCCTGATACTGATGGTGCAGCAGTCTGAAGACAGCCCTTACCAGTTCAGGGTCCTCTATCTCAGTCTCTTGAGCCCAACATACCATCGCCTCTGAGATGAGCTTTTTCAGGGATTCTGAGGAAGAACAGACAAATGAAAAGTAGATGAAATAGTAGAGGAAGGGAAGATTTACAAATTTATATTCAAATAAAAGCTTTGTTTGACTTCTGTGGTGCTTTATGTCTGCCAAACATACTGTCTTTGATAACAGGTTATCTTTTACCATCTGACATGCGTATACACATTGACTGTCTCTTATTTAGACTCATCTATATTTCTGTATAATACTGAACAAACAAAGCTGTGACATCCCATGTACAGATAATTAACATTAAAAAGAAAATGACCAAAAGTAACCAAAGAGAAAAGGCAGTACACAACTGTACGAACAAAACAAAGAAATACTTCCTCATCATAATGCTCTTACTGGAACTCTGCAGCCTACTCTCCTCCACCTCTTCAGGTGTCTTCTTCAACCTGATGACACTTCCCACTAGACTGAGGAGTCGCTCTTTCACAGATTTCTCAGCAGCCTCTTCATCCTCTGCTTCACTGTCCATTTCAATTCCTGCACAGCAAAAGCCAAATTGAGCAGACTTCCTCAGTGATGATGATAGTAAGAGCCTCCTCAAAGCTTTTTTTCCCCCATAGTTCCCTGGCTCTACAAGGATGAATTATGAACAAGAAAGATTTTTTTAAAAAAGAGCTCTAACCACAGTGTGTTTTGAGCAGGTGATGAAATTCATGCAGAAGTTGTTGGATTTCTACTGGGCAGGGGCAGTTCTCCTGCTGCTCATCATCTTTGAAGTTTAGCAGCATGTTGATCTACAGACAAGATTAGATATTCAAATGTAAACTTGTATAAATGAAAAAGTCTTTCTTTGAGTTTGCCTTTCCTTCAGAGTGAACATGAAAAAATATTAATGAACTGTCATTACTCATAGCATTTGAAATATACAGCTCTCGAAAAACTGCAAACATTTCTAAAATCTTCATAGTAAGTAAAACATTCTTTCTGAGTCGTTTAAAAATGAATACAAGCTTGTCTTCACTGCTTTGTCATGTAGTAAAATTAAAAAATGTCCATTTTGTTCCAAAACAAACCTACATATGGTAGAACCAGAAATTTAAAAAACACATTTTTGCAGTGGTCTTAATTTTTTTGCAGAGCTGTAGTTTCAATCATTTCACCTGCTCCTGTGGAAGAGAGCGGAACTCCTTTGTCTTGCGTGCAGTCAGAGCGGCTGACATATTAAGTGCTTGCATGACCTGGTTGTAGCGAAATCGTTGGTTCTCCTGCAGTTGACTCACAAAGTTGTCAGAGAAGGCGATCACAGACTCTACCCTGTGACGCACCTGGCAGTCGCACAGGTAAGACAGAAGACGGCAGAGCTGGAGGAAGAAATATCTTAAGTTAAAACCAAAATCCACCAATATAGCATCTAAGGATAATCCAAAACTACACCCAAAAGAGGGGGAGGAGAAACAACAAAGTCAATGAAATCTGCTGCATCATTCACCTCAAGTTTGACAGCCTCTGGAAGCTTCATATGAAGAAGTCCCTGTTTCAAGGTTTCATTGTCTTTATTCTTGCCCCCTTTCCATTCTTTTTCATCATCACTTTCTCCTTCTTCTTCTTCTTCTTCCTCCTCAAGAGATTCAGCATCTATGGAAAAGACTCCTGGCTCAATCAGTCTCAGAACTTTCCCAAGGTCCTCATCCCCAAATACCCCCATAACCAGCAGGGAGTAGAAAAGTCTAATTAGAGGGACCAGCAGCAGCTCAATGCTGCCTCCTACAGGATCCCTCACACCCTGACCCACTGAGTACACCCCAGCAGTCAGCATCTCAACTGTCAGATCCTTCAGTATGTCCAGGGGGATTTCTGGGCTGTCTGTGCAGAATACTTCAACTGAATAATCTCCTTCCATAACATAGCTTCTTACAAAAAAAGGAGATGAGAAATTCATCCGAGGTTTTAGGGATGTACTAATACTAGTGCTGACAATGCCTTCTGGAGGTTGATCATTAATGTCTTTCACTCCGTTTGCAGAGCTGGGACAAAGGGTTATTTCTCTGGTCTGGTCAGTCATAGGTACAATGTACTCCTGGTTCATCATGAGGCATGCTGTTGAGTGGCTGCTGAGGTGAACCTAAAAAGCAAGAATACTCTTTAAATGATTCTTCAAGTTTCCCATATTCTGTTGTAACCCAAATGAATTCAAACAAGCAATGACCTGAATGAGCAGCTTGTAAAATGCAGAGCGGAGTTGCCCAGGGAGTTGGGGATCTTGAATGGCATGAAGGAGCTGGGATTGGTCCACATGACTGCACAAGGCATGGCACACTCGGGTGTTTCCAAGGGCGCATAAGGAGCAGTAGAGTAGGAGAGTGTGGTGGTGAAATGTCAAGAGGTCTACATGTTCTGACAGCTCTAAAATGTCAACACACCTAGAAGTATGCAATCAAAAAATACAGCACAATAACAGCATTAGTGCCCACGGCTGAATACCTGAAACAAATTAAAATGCAGCAACGGTCTGTTGCAATTTTCACAATGTTACACACTAAATTGTGCACTGTCTGGTGTTTTAAGATAAAAGCTGAAAAGGAGAGACATAAGAGATGACAGCAACATTACAACACATGCCTCACTGTCTGTGCACCTTCCTTAAATTACATATTTGTCCACGTTCTTTCACCTGTTTTCATCAGGGATCTGGAGTGACATGACTTGCAGGGGCTCAGAGCATTGAACTCTCCATCCGTGGCACTCATCTGGGTGATCCACCACCACCTTTAGAGTGCTGTCTGGTATCCTGGTCCATGATACTGGACTAAGTTTCTGCACATGAAGCCTTGGAGGACACTGAGGTGTGGTATTCCTTCTTTGACTGCGAAGCAAACCTGCCGACAGAGGCATCACATTCTGGGAAGGAGAGGTTAACAATGGACAGGTGAGAAAGAGTATAAAAAATTAGTAAATAACATAACTGGCTGAGACAATGAAAAACTTGGCAGGTTGCAACTTTGAAAATAAATAAACCACTCAGTAAAGACCAATTCATCTATTTTCTGTTGCTTTATTAAAAATTGTGACAATCAAAAAATAATGTAAAAACGATACTTTCGATTTATTTGACAAGATTAATAATTTGGGTTCCTATACCTTAATTCGTCCAAGCTCAAACTGAAACATGTTGCTGGTGGTGGGCTTCACAAAAACAGCAGGAAACAGCTTTGTACTGGCCTCTACCTGATCAGCAGTGAAACAATGGTTTAATTATTTTATCCTCCCAGCTACGCTTTATTCACAATAATTACTTTAACAAGTTATTCTGCCAAGCGTGACAGTGAGGGTTAATGTATATTAAATTTAGATTTGTGCACACTTAATATGTTTAAAAAATTAATAGGGAAAAATTACTTATTAGCATGAACACTGTCATGCTAATCAGAACAAAACCCTGTTTGACCTACTTGGTAAAAGGTGGCCATCTCCACTCCATTGGAAGTAAAGGTGAGCAGCCCAGTGGCAGTGTCGATTAAACAGCCGATTTCCAGCCCTGCACTTCTGCGACTCTGAGAAAGGCCTGTAGCCTCTCCAGCACAAACCATGTAACAGTTACATTGCTTCACACTAGGAGCAAAGGACAGAGATATGATTTATCAGGGGTCGACTTGTACTTTGTCATGAAAACTTAAAACAAAGCAGTAGTACATCTAAAGGGCAGTAGAATCAATCAGTGCATGCATATGTAACTGTAGTTACCATTTTAATTTTGTATAAAGTCACCTTTGTAAATAACACCACTGCCTCAAAGTGGACACTAACCTTTCCTGGACTTTACCACTGTCATCTCCCAGAGTGACAGTCACAGTTTGGACATTGTCAGCATCAAAAGAGATGTCATGTTGATGAAAGCTCGAGGTCACCCAGCCAACCCACACACTGAATGGCTCCTGGCCAGGCAGAACCCTCACAGAGTAATAATACTGAAAAACAGAGGTCAATTACTGACATTGTCTGGTGTTTTCATAACCATTCTGTAGTTTTTTTATTTTTTTATTTTGTGGCTAATGACAAGCAAAGAGCTCTGCAGTGAAAACAGCTTAATTTCACTGCACTCTAAAAGAGCAGCGAGTCCAAATACATTTTGTGTGTCTGTTGTTGATGGGCATCATTTGGAAAAATTAAACATGGCAAAATTGATGTCCTGATGAAGACTTGTTGAAGTCAAAATGCGTAGATATTCCTGTTTAATAATGGATTTTTATTACATTAGAGTGCCTCTGATTCTCAGTTCTGACTGGCATCTATACTATGGACTCTTAAAAGTTAACAGGCAAGTCATTGCCCCTTTTTAACATTATATCCTTGTCCTCTTATCCTGAAGAGCACCTTATCCTGGCTACAAAGAGATGAGGAGAAAAAGGTAACATTACTCTGGAGCTCTGTATGAGATGATCGTGATTATCCTTGTCAACTACGACATCTTCTAAAAGCCGTGCAGAAGAGTTGCTGCTGACCAGGCCTGGTTTAGTCTTCTTAAGCATGAACCTTAAAGACAAAAGGACACATGAATTGCTGTAACACAGTTTCATTTTTCTACAGTTTCCAATGAAAGGGAACCATCTTTCTTTACAATGTTTTATTATTTTAATCTTCTGGCAGAGAAATATGAAGAAAGATGTATCATGATGATTCAAACTCAGTGATACGAGGTATGGCTATTATATAATGAAACAGCGCTTAAAAGGATTAATCCCATGTGGTTAACAGATGCAATAACTGCTATATGTTAAAAGTTGGGTATTCATACACAACTGCTGTAAGTTTACAATAATTGCCGTCTTTAGTTTACTGCTAGCTACTGATTGAAATGTTTTTGCTAAAGTGTTGGAAATGATTAGCTTAAAATTTGAGCATTGATTAACTTGAAATTTTTGGTTGAAATTAAACAAAATAGCAGAATCTTTCTGTACATCAACGGAGGTGTATGGGGAAAACTGCATGTTACAGTACGTGTGTTTGAATGGCACAAAAGATTTTGTGGAGGCAGAGAGGAACACTGTGGGTGTCCATGCACATCTAAAACTTCTGAGAAAAAACACCAATCAGTGCATTAGAAAACACCATCGTCACTACGGATGAAGAAAACACAACAAAGCAAGTCCAAATTTAAAGCCATGTTAATCGTTTTATTTTGGAGGAGTGGGTTCCAGAAGGGTCAATGCTGAATCAACACTATTATAAACAGGTTCTAGAAAAACTAAGAGAAAAAATCAGAAGAAAGTGACCCAACTGTGGAAAAATGATTTCATTCTTCATCAAGACAACATGCCAGCTCACAGCACACTCTCAGTAAAGCAGTTTGTGGTCCAAAAACATATCACAGTGCTTGATCACCCTCCCTGTTCACCTGATCGAGCACCGTGTGACTTTTTCCTAAGACCAAATCTGTACTCAAAGGAACATGTTTTGAGTCTGTGTCAGAGGATAAGAAAAGAACAGCAGAGGTTTTGAGACTACTGTCTGAAGAAGACCTACTGCACCGCTTTGATCAGAGCAAAAAACCTGAATGCCGGAGTGTATCGATGCAGAGGGAGAGTATCTGAAGGACAAAGACACTGAAAAATGTTTATGTTCAATAAAATTGAAATACAGCATTAGTCTCATTTTTTAATGGCCATACCTTGTATATTATCTTAAGTAAATGTGATATGAATGACCAATACATGTATACTTCTGTTTACATTTTTATCTTGCTCCTTTTTATCCCAGCTTTAGTCCCTCCACAACATACCGTTGTTTCAGTCTTGATGTTTTGTCGTGACTATGATCCTTGTGGTTGAGCTCATCTCTTGAGCCGGCATAACTGTGGGCTGACTTCATCAAAACTTCAAAGTCAGAGTCCACCTCCTCCTGCTCTTTTCTTCCTAAAAGGACAATGGGAATTAATTACAGCAGAGCCATAGGGAGCTTAAGCTGTGCAGCTCATCAAGGACATAATGGTAGAGTATCAGTTAGTTTGATAGTGAGAAATCTGAATAGCTGCTAACAACTACCAGCATCTGACTACTAATTATACCACTCAACATTATCCTTCATAGCCCTTTAATGTTTAATAACTCCATCAGCAGTAACCATCATGTGTTTGAGCATGTTGCAAACAAAACAAGCCGTTGGTTATGTTTTCTCTGAACAACTCAAGCATACTGTATAAGATGTAATGTTATGTGAACCTGGAGAAAGAGAGTTGGAGGCCACTGGAAGCACGCCGTTTGCAGGGCTCTTGAGGATGGGGGCACATTCAGTGGACATGCTGAGCCGGTAAAAGCCCATCTCACTGCCTCCAACATGGTGTGCAAACAACCGCTGAGAAACCCTTAGGCTGGATAAGGAATCTGTTGAGCCACTCACTCGGGTGACCTTGAATGAGATTTGGACAAGATTTTCAGGATCAGTGCTGTCAATTAACCAGCGCTCTAAGCAACCAAGGCCTGTGTTGAAATACTGAACAAATCATTGCATCACACTCCATAGTTAATAAATATTAAACAAGCTGCTTGGAACAAAGAAAGCCTACAGTCTGGTAAACTAACCTGTAAGTTTTGGTCATCAGGCATTATTGAGGTAAACTGAGGCTGCTTCCAACTCATCCACATGGCTGGATCTCTAGACATGTTGGCAGCGAAAGGTTCATATCCCTCCTGCAAGCCACATACTGTGAAGTACTTCAGGGAGTCCACATGGCGGCCCAAATTCAGCCTCCCTGTCTGGTTTACTCCAACACTGACCACAGGCAACAAACCTGGGAAAAACAGGGATATGAGAGCAAATTAAATCAGCCTGAACCCATATTTAATCCTTGGATTCAGCTAAGACTTTTATAAGAAATAATTTAAAAGTTACATTAAAAAAGTCTAGTGTCTTATTTTTAGTTTAAACCAGTATCTGTTTACTGTGCTGAAAAGTCCGAACTCTTGCAAACCGTCTTTTCTATCAAAGTCCTTGGCAGCCAGTTCTGATCCTCTGTCATTAAACAGCATCTCTCCATTGAGCGTGACCATCATAGTGCGCTCAGCCATGTCCACTAGACTGCCCACAACATCGCCTTTCAGCCAAGGACGTCCCAGGGGCTCGGCACCCTGATGGTACCACTGAGCCTGAAAGAAAAAGGAGGTTGAACAATCAGGAGAGAGTGTAAAACCTTGATGAGTCACAGAAGGATAGGTTGAAAACACATGACCATTAGCTAATAACAATATTGTTATTGTGCCTTTTTGTGATGAATAATTTAGGACAGCAGCACAGTATGATAGCATCTATTTCTTAATCAGAGCCTCACATGTTAGTTTCAACTTTGCTGATATTGTGAACAGCTGTTTTTTTAAAAAAAAAAACAAAAAGCTATGAATATAAGTGAGCTATTGATCTCAAACAGAGCCAAAGTTCTGTCATTGTCTGCTCTCCAAAATATCCTCTGGCATCACAATTACAAAAGAGTCAGAACATAACAGTTTGTATACAAATTGGAGTTATTATTAGATCCAGTCCTATATTAACTCTCTGCACTACAGGGATAAGGACCAAGAACTTTGGAAGCATAAAAATATGTTTTTGATCAACGCAAAAAGAAAGAATCCACATGAGGATGTACAACAGTCATACTAATATTTCTGCCTTATTGCAAACAAGGTTTAATTCATTGCCCATAAAGAAAAGATATTTGGATATCACACCTCAAATCCATCGAAGACAAATGCCTGGTCATCCAAGCCAAGCTCTTTATCAGGGGAACAGCTTGGTCGAGCCCAGCCTACTCTCACTTTCCCCGCTGTCATTATTTCATATTCAAAGTACCACTTCCCCTGGGTTACAGCGTATGATTTATCTGGGCGAAACACTCTGCCTTTCTCCAGAGAGAAATGATATGGATTTGATAATAAGGCTGTAAATTCAACAAAGAGAAAAAGAATGTTAATGTTTTTCCATACCATCAAATTTGCATCCTGCTGAAAGGAGTTTATATTTGTACACAAACTTTATTGACTGTGTAGTGTTGCAAACATTCAGTATTATGAAGCAACTTGTGCACTGTATTATTTGAGCTGATAAACAGAGCCTTATCTTAATTAAATGTAAATGCATTTTATTTTGCTTTTAACAGTTAATAAAGACAAATCAACAGGGTGATGAATTATTAGATGATTGACAGGGCTTTGAGACATACTCTGCTCCGGGTTGAGGGTGTCCAGGCTGTAACCATAAGCCAACAGGGTACAGACAGCCTCTCTGACACTCTCAAAGCCCACTCTTCTACTCCTTTCATCAAGAAGGCTGTATGGCACAAGATATGGGCTCCGCTTCGCTTTAACATCCTGAAAATGCAAATTCAAAAAGCGTTATGTGAAGCAATCTTTGTTAGAGAGTAGAATCAGTGTCTGAGCTGATGGATCATGTAGCTGTTCTGTGTCTTTACATTTTTGATGACAAAAACAACATATATGAAAAATGTGTTAACACATCACTCTGATAACAAATGTCTGAAATTTTAGAGCAAAAATGTTGAGTGAAAACATGTTCCAATGACATCTCTCACTGGCACTGCTGCCAAATGCCAACCAAAGCATAGAGCATAAACCTGTTGAGCTCCGTAGGTCCATCCCTGTTTGATACGCTCTCTGGCCCACACATTGTGATCGTTCTCTGCCAGCAAGTTAACCAATGCCTCATGGGCTGGGCTCAGAATGACCTGGCTCAGGTCTAGAGGGGCAGGTTTAAAGCCACTGGGCTGCTCATACCTGCAACAGTGGATACACATGTCAAGATTTCATATTACATTCAAGGACTACTTCTCAAATTTGCAGCTACAACAATTAGCCAGGCACATACTTGGTGGAAACTCTCATAAATTTGACTCTTTCTTCAGCACTGACATCAGTCAAACTTATGTGGAAGCCAAAGGCAAGCACCGTCCTCCAGTGGAAAAACAAACAATCATTAAACATAAGATTAACCTCTTAGTGTGAAATTCAAATGGCAAATGGGGTTTATTATAGCCGTGGTTCATGTCCACTTAGGAAAAATAAACCGTGTCCATGAAGTTATTTTACGTAGAGCTTACCTGAGAGTGTCCTGAGCCATCTGAAGGTTCTGGTTCCTCTCCTGCTCTGGTAGTTTGGAAAACTCCACAAGACAGGGATCATGTCTTTTAACTTCATCTCTCACCTGATTGACAGAAGCGTATTTTATAAAAACTGCAAGAGGAACTAAAATGAACCTGAGCAGTCAAGTTTAAAGTCAACATTTAATAGCATTATACTCTTGCACAACATATAGCTACTGCTGTTTTATTTAAGCATGTGTTAGTTTCTTTAAGAATGTGTTTATTTCTTTTGTCTCACCAGTCCATGTGTCCATCCAAGATCAATCTTGTCCACTGCCCAAAGTTCATGGATATTCTCTGCCAGTTTATCTCGGATATCCTCAAGTTGTGGAGGCAATTCCATCTGTAAGTGTAGTGGTATGAAGGAAGAATACATTGATTGTAAAATACCTCAATATGGTATTTATCAGCACCAAGAATCTACTTTAAGTTGATTTTGGACATAATCAGAGTTCCCACTTTCTTCTAGAGATTATTTTCCAGGACTTTCCAAGATAATTTTAGCTAATTTGACAGAATGCATTATGTCCTCATTATGAATATGTTCCTTTATGTGGCAGTCTGATTTAAAAGATGTGCAATCTATGGTCATAACCACGAATTCATGCTAATGAGTTATCATAGAATAATGCAAAGAAATCCCTGCAGATTTACAGAATATAGACAATATTGGTTTGGACATTCATAACATATCTTTTTTTCTCTCAAAATAAAAAACAGACTATCTAAAAAAATACATTATTTTAGTTATTGTATTCAACTGACTATTTAATCAATAAGGGAGGTGAAAATATGTGTGCTTTAAGCAATAGTAAATATACAAAAGAGGAAATATGAAAGAAAATTTTTAACTTCAGCTAACTTTAACTAAACTTTCAGATGCCACTGTCATCAGTTTTGGACACTGATATGAAATCAGGAGAATGTTTGAATAATTTGCCTTGACTGCACATGATTTTCCAGGACATGTTGCTTTTTCTCCCATTTTCCATGTGTTTTACATGACTAGAAAATTGGAAAGTTTTTTAAAAGTTTTAAGAATGTGCAGGAACCCTAATTATACATTTCTGTCTTTAATTAAAAACCTTTGCAATCTGTTAGGGATGACAATATTCTTTGTGCTTATTCATACCTTGCTGATGTCCACTGGTGTTGGAGTAAAGGTCACTGGAGTGGCAGATATTGAGCAGCCGATAAGCCCTTGTCTTCCATCTCCGTGATCCAAAATGTATGTCTGACAAGGCTCTACTTTTAGCTTAACCCTCGGGAGCAGAGCCTCAGAGCATGGAGCAAAACCTGGTGGAGGCAGAAAGCGAAACTCTCCATGCCTGCCCCCAAACAGAAAACGCACCCTGGTGGCCAGAAATAGGACAGGGTAGATATTTACTCAACATATGGAGGGCCAAATCACAAAAGCATGAATTCAGACAAAAGATGCACAAGGAAAATTATCCTGTAACATATTTCTGCTACTAACGTGACTCCAGCAGAGAAGCTGACAACAGGATAGAGAAGCCCGTCAGCACCGAAATTCTCAAACATGCCCTGCACAGGTAGACCATTGATCCGGAAGGAGATGCAGGGAGCGCTGAGGTCGAGACAGCAGCTGACCACATCATCATCTCTGAGCAGGTGAGGGAATGGAGAGCTCACTCTGCGGCTCATGCAACCTAAGATAGACAAGAAACAGCCTTTCATATTAACTATGTCCAAGGTTATTTTTGTATTGCTTTCTGTTAGTATTACTTTAGATAAAGTCTATTCAGTACAGCAAAACAGTAAAACCACCAGCAGATTAACCAAGCTGTATGATGCTACATAATTTTGCATCTTTTTTCTCAGAAACAAATACATATTTCTGATGTATTATTCATTATGAAACATACACTAAAAGCAGAGGCCTCTGCGTTAAATTTTGGCCATGGTTTGCTATGGCTGTGGTACCTGATTCTTCTTTAGTAGCACTAAAGCAAGTACAAAAATGATCCATCTTAATTCGATCTTTTTTTTTTTTTTTTTTTTTACCCTAAAAGATGTGGAGAAACATGAGCTGTTTAATTTGTTTTCTTTGCTGTAATTCTATCTACTTGTGAAAGGTTTTGAGATTGTAAAAAACGACAAAGTTGAAATTGTCTGCTATTTTTGAATCATTGGTAGTCTCTGGTAGTTTTTACACATTACTTTGAAGCTTGAAGCTTGTTTGATTTTATCCTCACCTGACCAGAGGTGAAGCCCATCAAAGCCATAGGAGCAGAGGTCATCTCCCACCCCATTGCCTCCCCAGCCTTCACCACCTGTTGGTCTCGGCTGGTAGCCGTCAGTGTACGCCCAGCCAACACGCAGGTGTGTAGGTTCAGGTGTGAGGAAGTAGTCAACATGATCCACAACCATTTCATAATACCACCTCCGGGGCTGAGCTGAATCTTCTCCCATGGCCAAGAAGATGTTTGGTCTCATGCTGTGGCGAAGAAATGTGCAGAAAAAATAATAAGAGGGGCATCACATTTCCAACTATTCTGATAAAAGTGGAGAAGCAACAAGTTGTATAGGTATGGTACTCAGAGCATGTGCATTATTTCAAATTATTAAACCAGTTTCTTGCATCTCCATTGATTATTACTGTGTGAACAAGTAAATCAGTAAAAAAATCGCTGACATCAAGGCATCAATACTGTCTAGAGCAGTGGTTCTCAACTGGTCTTGCCTCAGGACACACCACCACCTCCTAAGTGAGAAATCGTGACCCAAATTTCTGAGTAAATCCCTGCAATAGTGTTGCACAATTTGGTAATAATGGGCGATTGCAATCATACTGGAAAATGTTGCGATTTCGATTACAATGTAACCCATAAATGGTATCATGACTTGACTTGCTTGGTTATCAAGGAAGTTGCAGAGAATGATGAGAGTTTTGAAGTGTGTATTTCTCAACTCAAATCATACAAATATTACACAGCATAAAAAAATAAAACCTGAAGTTTTTATAGCACTGCTTTCAGAATAATTTTATACTGAAAAAAGAAAAGATTTCTACAAAGTGCAATAGTGGTACAACTGCAAACTTAAAGGCATTTCTGCAGGCATTGAAAACCTTTCGAGTGCTACGTAATACAAAAAAATTGCAGCCTTATGGTTATGTAATTTCAGCCTAACATGACTATTGCAATTAGATTAATTGTGCAGCACTAGCATACATGCATATATTGTATTTCTTCCATTTCCAATAATAAGGTGTAAATTATGGTTATTTTCTTCAGATTTTGAGAAGCTAAAACATACATTTTTGCCAGTATTTACAACTGATATATTTTGGCTATGAAAATCTGCCTGTATCAGCTTTAAACACTGGCTTTACAAACAAATAAGTTGGGGGAATTTTAGGGTGGATCAACGGTGACAGCCAGCTGAAGTCTTCTTTTATTGAGCATTCATCCTTACACTTTGAATTGTGTTGTAAGGATGTTTCAGATCTAAAGAACATTTAAATATCAGTAACGATATCAGTATCAGCTAAAATGATTTTGTAAATATTTGTGGGTCGGATATTAGGAAAAATTCAATACTGTGCAACCCTAACCCTAAAAAGGTGATTGTGTAGGGTCCTCTGTACACAATAAACTTTTAACCACATTTTTTCCCAAGAACACTTTCCCAATCCACTGAAAATGCAACTCACTTTTGGGTCCTTACCAACCAGATGAGAACCATCGGTCTAGAGAAAAAATGTCAGTTCATAAACTCACAACACTTGAGTGAGAAAACTTGCTAAAAGAGGTATAAAAGATCTGGTTGTTTGCAAGTGGAAGTTACTGTATTGTGATTTTTTTTCCTTTTCTTGTTAATTTTTCCATTTTCTTTATGGTTTTATTTTGACATTTCCATATGGAAATAAAAATATCAATCAATCAATCAATATAGAGGCAAAAAAGGGGATTTTTAAAACATACATCAAAAGACAAAAGCACATCTGTAAGAAATGACAATATATGGTGTGCGGGGCTGGAAAAGAAAACAAAATCTGAAGAGGAAAATGAAATGAGAATGACATCAGATACACTAATGGAGCTTTTATTGAACAAGAGGTACAAGTGATAGTATGAGAAATGACACAAGAAGAAAGGGAGAGCCAGGAAATGGACTGGCAGGTGCGAAGAATATGAAACAAAATAAGCTATAAGGCCTGAGGAACACAACGGGCTGCTGGCACAGAAAAGCGTGATCAAAAAAGCCAGCTTCAGTGGAAAAAAAGGGAGGTAGAGGAGTAAAAGAAAACAGCTCAGAGGAAAAGGAAAATGGAAACTGCCTACAAGATCGGACTGGCACAGTGGGCCAAAATATTGAGAGACTGAAGGAGAACATGAAATATGATGAAACTGTCAAAAAAAGTGTCAGAAAACTCAATTCTGCTGAACAAAACCATCTTGGAAGGCAGACAAGTTTTCTGAAGTTTCTTTGAGAGAAGATGTCCTGACATCACCCACCTTTCTGAATGAGTTAGTCTTAAAATCATTTGCATTATTGTAATATGACTTTCCAGCACAGAAGCAGGACAAATACAAATACAATGTGCCTGAATATATCAGCATATATTATGCCAGTAATAAAATTTATTTGAGCATGCCCAACTGGACTGCTATTCTCTAATGTCCTCCATGTTCTGTGTATGGACCCTGCAGCTCTGCCGTCTTTCTGTCACTCTGGACTTTTGAAGTCTCTGCTGTGATGTTAATAATGCAAAAAACACCATGAAATCTAATAAGAGCCAGATCTGCTAAATCTATAGAAACCTACAGGCTTTTTGAGAAATAGAGCTCTTGCCTTGGATATAATTTGTGAAAAAAAAAACATGTTCCAATAGGCCTGCAGGATATGAAAAAATATGTGATGTGAGATAGCATTATTCAATATCACAACATTGATATAAAGAGTGATACAGAAATTACTGTGTCTGCTGTAGCTCACAGTTTCTGTGTCTATCTGATGTTTTTCATTTTTGCACAGTAGCTGTGTTTGAGTCTTGTCCCCTCCTGAATCCAGAAAAAAATCCTTGAATGTTTTTCTCTTTTCACAGCTAAACTGGCAATAGTTAATTTAAAGGTTACTGAAAGCTAGTATGAGCTTTATCTAAAAAAGCCTCCATCCAACAGGGAGAATTTGTAGATAGTAAGTGATTGATTTTTCACACAATATTTTCTTCCTTACTTTAATCATTTAGACTTCTGAGACACTGAAGATGCTGTGCATTTTGCAGTCCGATTTTCATGCATCATTTTTTTCTTTTCTTTGAAATGTTATTTTACACCATTATAACACAACCCAACACTGACAGGACAACATGTAAAACACTCAAAACTGCCACAAATATCAAACAACAAGATAAAGTCAAATAGAAAAACATAACACTCACCCACAAGCTCAAAAAAGTGGAGCAAATTTGGTTAATTTTTTCATAACTCTACACATAAAAAATCAATTATGTACATCACATCGGCAATACTGGAGGCAATGTGAACACATTAACACCAGTCACTCCCATGTCTTTTGGATGTGTCCAAAAATTCAGACAATCTAGGTGAATATTTCTTTAGCCCCCCAAAAAGATTGTAAGCTACAGAATATCAAATGACGTAAACGTGCTGTAGATAGGTTTGATTACAGAAAAATGTTTTTAAAAAAGAGAGGAAAATATAAAAAATGGAAACGATGATTTTCTCACTAAACGGAGCAGCCTTTGCTAAGAAGTGAGTAAAATGTACCCACTTTGTTGCAGAGGATAAGGACTAAGGACGCTGTCCTCCTGTGACTCTGAACATTAATTAACTTCTTTCTGGCTTATTTCTGGCTTTCTGGCTTCTTTCTGGCAATTATTTTAACTCAAGTTACCCCCTTAAGTTACCCCCACTGGTTGACTTTATTTCTGTTTATGCTCATTCAAGTTGTGGGTTTTCCTTCATAAATGTTAGTATTTTAAAAAATGTGCTAAACAAGACATTAAGACACTGCTGTGGACCAAAGGACCACTTAAAGTCAAACAAGCAACAACTCTTCCCTGGTGCAAGGCTTGGGATGGGGAGTGAGGGGTAGCCTATTTTTCAATGCAATAAAACAAAAATTCAAGTTAAAGAATACCTGAAAACCTGATTAAATACAAAAATGTCTGTCTAGTCTATAGGATTCTAGTACCCCCACCTCTACTGAGCAGAACTACTGTAGGTACAGCTAAGAGGGAGTGCAAAATTCCACTTAGGAAAACCACATTCATCCCATCATTCATTTAATGCATTTAATGGTTGATTTAGAATCAACAATTTTAACAGTGATGCTATTATATCATTAACAGTAGCATTCACAATATGACATCATTGTTCTTGTGAACTGGGTCATAAACGTTTATATTTTCATTATTGTTTCTTTTTCTACAGTTGTATGTTTATATGTTATATTTTATTTTAAGATTCCTAATAACATCTGTCAGAGGGACTGCCGATGAAAATTAGCCTCTCCGCTAACTCGAACACATTTACATCTACTTAAATGTTGATTAATGTATTTTGTCCCCTTTTCAAATAAATACAGTTAAAAAAAGAACTGATACATCGAATGAAGAGTGGACAGACGTGGAGACAGTCAAGGGTGCAGACAAGGAGACGGTCAAGGAGACGATACTTGAGTCCTACCGAGTGAGTGCCTCTCGCAATAACGTGGTGGATGTCATTACAGATGGAAAAATATAAATAAAGCCAAAAGAACAGTGTCTGCATAACCAAACATTAGAGAAATCTATCATTAGTAGTGGCCCAATAAGTCAACCCATGCAAGGACATTCAAGGATGCGCTCCATGTAACATCAACCTTGCTTGTATGTGGTCTCTTATTATTGCAAATGATACATCTAACATTGTTTTCATTTTGTATGATTTTAATGTTGGTATTATAAGAAAAATAAAACTAACTAAATTCAGAGGGCCCAAATAGAGGATAGAATAAAAGAGATAGTTATTTCTAAGCACAACAAAGAAGTTCTATCCAGAGAAAACATTTTAAACTGTACCTTGTGACCTGATTAGCCAGACGCGTCTGGAGCAGCAAGTCTCGGTTTGGCAGCAGGTTGTCACAGATGAGGTTTTGATTGGACCGCACTGCTACTCCATGGCACACACACAGAGAGCATAGCACCTCCAGCACCTGAAACACAAGCTGTCAGCAAAAGCTCCACAAACACACAATATGATCACACCTTATGGAGATCAAAATTGGCTTATAGAACCAAACATTTGTTTGCATGTTTTACATTACAGAAGCACTGATATCAGTACATTCCACAGCATAATCAAATACATAGTTTTCCTCAATAAAATGAACACTTACTACCATTACCAGCCAATAAATATAAAAATAGCAAAACCAATAACTCCATTATGCTTTGGTGTGTAAATTACACTTTATAAATCCCACAAACACAAAAGCTCTGCAACAATACCTTGTGGTTAAGTCCATGTTTGTCCAGGAAAGCCATGACAGAATTTATGTGTTCCTCTTTAATGACATTAAGAGCCTCAGGACTTTCCATTAGGACACACTGCAGAACTTCCAAGACTCCTGTGCATGATGGTATAGGATTACTTACTGGTGTGATGTGGTTATGCAAGAAATAATGTAAAACAGACAACAGTGTATAACAAAACTTATAATATGAATCGATAATAGAATGCCACACATTCAACCAACCAGAGGAGGCCTCCAGTCGGTCTAGTTTGCTAATAAGCCAGTCTAGAGAGCTTGAAAAATGTGCACAGTTTACACGATTTCCACGGATCAGAGCAGCTGAAAGAGGAGAAAGAAAAGAGGAAGAGCAGCGTGTTCAGTATTCATAACACAGAGGCAGTGACTCAAACACAACCATCCTATTTGAAAGAAAACAGAAGAAACCAAACCAAGTTTTTGGTAATTATGAATCATTTTGAAAATATATTGGTTAAAAAACATTAAAATAGCGGCTGAAGTGGATAAGTACAAGGGACCTGTATTAATTTTGTATACTGTGTGTGTCATCAACTAATTGGTGTTGTTTCCTCTTTTTGAAAATGATTAAGTGCCACTAAATCATTTGTACTCACCCAAAAGCTCATAGAAACTGTTGAGGATGGTCTCCCACTCTTCTCCTGAGTCAACCTGAACAGCCTCAGCAAAATGAGAAGCACTACTATATTGGTGCAGATGGTCAATACAATCCAGGACCAAATCTATCACACCCTGAGATGAAAAGAGAACACAGTAATGAAAAGTGAGAAACATATCACATGTAGGACTGATTAATCCACTGATATATTTATATTTACCTCTTCTTGAAACATGTTTTGCCGATTCTTCAGCGTTGTCATTTTGTTTTGTCTAGCTTCGTGGTCCAGTCCCTCCTCTGGAGGCTGGAAATAGCTGATCAGATCCTGCAGACTATGGGTAACCTTCTCAATCGAAAGACTGATCAATGTGATGTTTTCTTTTTGACTAGATGCATCCAGTTTCCTGATGAAAATGGGGGGCAAATTTACAGTAATGTAACAATATATACAGTCTTTGGCATGTAGGGTGCTAAGGATTCATCACGTGGCCCCATGTGCCACAACCTGGGGCTGGGTTGTGGCCAGAGTCAAGCTCAACACATGTCAACACATGTGCTGATCGGAAGCCAAAGTCAAGCTGAATGGCATTGCTTTTTTCTGGGCCCTTTCACCCCTGGTGATACACCCAGTGGCTGCCACCATTCAGGGCATTGGGACATCCAGTGCATGACCAGGGGCTCGTGGCAACCCTACTATCAGCCCAGGCGGTACTCTAGGCCATGCTTACTCGCCACATTCACCCCTTACTTTTTGGACAAAATATTTTTCATGCCCCTGGTACACTTCCAAAGCACTACCGGGTTTGTGTCAATCTTCCTTCTCCCCTGATGCTGCCCTCAGGTGGGCTTGCTTGCCATTACACGCCTTACTTAAGCCTAAAAGCCTAAAAGTTTTGCACAGTACTGTAGCTTGTGAAAGGTTATAGTACAGTTTTTGACTCAAACTATAAGGCTTGCAAACTTTTCATAATTGGTCAGATAAGTCTGTATTATTGACAGTATGACATGTCTTTCAACTTCTCATTATAAGTATGCCATTTTATTATAATGTATTATTCAAATTCAGTTTGAAAAGCTTGAAGTGAAAAGCGTGTATAGGCTGGACAGTCTGCATAAAAACATGAAATGTCACATGTGTAAAAATGATTATGTATGTTTTGGTTGAAAAGTAAAGTTAAACAAAGTAGCACTTTAGCTGCAAGTTATTCCAGAGTTTTGTCTCGGGGCACAAGGAAACCTACACAACTGAAACTTTTTGGGGTATGGCGGCCTTTCCATGGTATTCTGACATTTTTGCATATTGAAAGAGTCAAGTTTGGCATTCAGTACCTGATAAAGTGACTGAAGAGGAGAGTAGCACTCCAAATAAGTCTGGCAGTGTGAGATTCTTCCTTCTGAGAACGAGACAGAGTCAGTCCATCATCCATATGACCCTCGCTGTGCAAAATAGCCTGGAGACAGAACATTAGCAATTATTTCCAATTGACTGTTCAAGCATGATTCAATGCATTTTCACATTATACAGTCATGCATGACAATAATTATATAAAATTAGCTCAAAGGTACAGCTTATTAAGACATGATCCTGTCTTGAGGGTTTACCTTTCTCTGAGACACTCCCATGCGTGCAGATTTGGAATCAGTAGCCTGATAGGTGAGCCACAGCCCGGACTTAACATGCTGAACGTAACAAACAGAGTCCCCATACTTGATCTCTGGGACGCCCATGCTCTCCATATTAGTCTTTTTGCCACTTTCAGGCTTCTCCTATAAAAAAAACAAAAAACAAAAAAACTATAGTTATAGAAGTATCCAGATATGTTTCTCTGTAAACCAACACATATGAAGATTATCAGAGCTACACTGTGAACCGTAACAGCTTCAGTCTAAACCTTTTGATTATCAAATGATAACAAAAAATAGTTCAAAATAATTCTCATGTGACTTCGACCTTTGATGATCGAAAGCAGAAGGCTGTTGTGTTGACATCAGCCTTGTCCCGATCAACCAGCTGCAGGCCTCTCTCCTCTGTTAGTCCCAGGTATCTCCCAGTCGTCACATGGCACAGTCGGAAAGGCTGCCCCCAGCACGTATGCCTGCCACTCCAGCTGAGGAATATCAAAACATTGTGTTTTTGTAGCTTTTTTTTTCCCCTTTGAAAGAGCTCAGCAGTTCACAACATGTTATGTTAGCTCGTTTTTTTGAAACAGCAGGGGAGCAGGCAGGGGACACACCATCTAAATTCACTGTTGGACAGTGATACTGAATTCGTTTCAGGCAATTCAGCATTTTTTTCACAATACAGCCTTTATGGAGAAAAAAAAAACAGAATTCTTGGACCTGCACTGCCAATGCCAATTGCAAATCCAAAGCAACACAGGTCTGTTTTGAAATATTTAAACTCTTGTCCTGAACATCACTGCTTACATACTGTTAATGCCTTGCCTTGACTCAAACTGTGCATCTTAACAGTACTTCAAATCAAATCTCCATGTATTTCAATACTGTTGAACATCCTCAATTTAATACATAATCATTGGTGCAATTCAAATAATAATTAAGAGGCAGTTGGATAAGCCTGAGCCCTCTCTTATATTTTGAAAAACGTACACAAATCTGAGTACTGGGTGCAGATGGTCTAGCGGTTAGGTCTCCGTGTACACAGTAGGTATTCAAGTCTGGCCTGGGGCTCCTTTCCCGAATGTCTTACCCTACTCTCTCATTCCTGTTTCTCACTCTATCCACTCTCCTCAGACTGAAACATAAAAAAGCTGAATCCATGCATCAATTCAATAAAAATATTTCTCATTTTCACCAAAAAGAAATCTTTCTGTTTGTTGTAATATGCTGGAGTCTTTGTTTATATTCGTTTTGTAGTCCTTTCTCTCACATGTGCTGGCAGTGTTGAACACCTTACACAAATCTTGTTGGGCAGATGAGCGTCTCTGTGTTTGTGCCATCTCTGTCGCATTGCTTATCCTAAGTTTCTGATTGATGTTGCACTCGGCCAACAGCTGATCAATGTGTGATGAACGGACACAGTGAGGCGAAAACAGAGAAAGGTCTAAGCAGCATTTAATCAAAGTAACAGAGTAACAAATATCAACGCTGTGAGTCGTCACTGTGATAGAGTCTGTGCACATTCACACTGTAATTAAATGCAGTATTCTCCTCAACTCGATTCTGCACAGGTGATGATTAATTTTTCTATCTGTGGATCAATTTTGGCTCAAACTGGGCAGTGCAGTGCATGGGATGGGAGTGGTGATCCAATCTGGTCATGGATCAGCTGTGCTCCACTTTCTCCACTGCTGCCACATATCAATCAAAAAGTCTCAGGGGCATCTTTATCAGCAATTTTCAGTTTAGTATTGATAATGTCAAGTAGCTGCTCCATTTCTATGTAGCCTATTGATCACACAAGGCAGATTTCACCTCAGTGAGAAATCTTGTGATGTGTCAAGATCTTGTGGCATGAGATCTTGTCACAACCCTCGTAATTCACAATCCTCATTTTAAAAACATTTTGAAATAAATGGTCAGTGATGAGTTAGCAGGGGTTTAACTTTCAGTTTATAAATAATCCTAATAGGCATTCCTTGTGCTTACACAACACGCAGAATCTCCAGCCTCCAGAGGGAGCGGGCATGACTGCAGACTGATCCACTCTCATAATGCATTATCCTGGATTGAGAATACAGACATGTTCAAAGCAGTAAAGGGCGATTTGTTTTGCTGAGATGTGAGGACACTGATGTTTACAACTGACCTTTGCAGCTCCTCTCCCTGCTCTGTGGACGAAGCAGTCAGACATGCATCACTGTGGCTGTGGAGTAGTCGCAATGTGTCTCCACCCTTCAGGAATCCTTGAATCAGAACAAATACATACTTTTAAAGAGACATATCTTAAGGAAGCTATTTTTCTGCAGGAACTGTTCATTAATCATCCCCAAAACATTAACTTCCAGTAAAAAAAAGGGGCATTATATGTAAATGTCATACCTATTTCACACACTTTTTTCAACCCAACAGCGAGCTGGACTGTAATGTCGTTAAGATTGATAGTTTGTTTTTCAATATGCTTACAGACCAAGAGGGAAAGAAACCTGCCTTGAGCAACTCCACCTCCAGAGCAGATGGGAGCAACACTCCAGAGAGTCTGCCGGAAGGCTGCATTAACAATCAGGCTGTCACTCAAATTTTTGTTGTCAAAAACAGTGCCAAAGGACAGGTGCTGGAAAGATATAATATAAAAAACCATAAAAACAGGCTTAAACTGCCAAACAGCAACATATAGGAGGAATCTGACTGTATGGTAGAATACATCGTTTATTTCACTATCTTACTTATATAATCAATCATTTCAAATTACACCAAGATTGTGTTGGAAGGGCTGTCAATTCATACAACGAAGACATCGGTATTTCCCTGATAACGGCTAAAGGGTTATTATACAACTTTTTGGCCTTAAAGTTATATTTCAGTATTTTTGAGATACTTGGCAATAGTAGTGGTATTAGCCTACGGACATCTGTGTGCATGGCCCCTTTAAGCACAGGCCGCCAGGAGAATCGGCAAGGAAGTCAGGCTATACAAGACAAGCTACAGCCAGCACAATAAGAAAACAATATGTGAGTTGTTACAGTGGAAAACTGAACTGAAATGTCTGCTTTTAGTTTTGTTCATTGTTGTTGTTTCTGTCAAAGCTTGCAAACCCAAACAGCTGATCAAGACAGCAGCATGCTGAGGCAGAAGAACACCTACGCAAAGGCTGCATTGCAAAATAATGTCAAACATGGAGGTTTTCTGGGTGAAAAAACAAAAGAAGATATAGCGTGCACTTGAGCCAACACTGTTTTTTTCCCAGTTTTCTCCTAAAACTCACTAAATGACATCGTGAAACTGTGCCCATCTGCACTGCTGTGTAGCCTAGCTCCCTTGCTGGTGTCCCTAGCACACACTGTTTAAAATGGCAATACACACTGAAATCTCTGAGGGCAAATGCCACTAATATTGCCAAGTACTTAATTTAACCCAGATATAAAAAATACCTAAATATTTTTTTTGACTACATGATAGAGTCATGAGATGAAAGTAGTTGGTTAGGTTGTATGAATAATAAAGCAGAGATGCGAGATAATTATCAGCACTGATAAATTTAAGGCCAATATTGCAAATATTTTATAGAATTTTATTATTCCCATAATATATAGTATGTGGTGCAGTGTCAACTTCTTCAACTAAAACTATGACTAAAATGTTTGTCAGCACACTTTTTCCCATTAGAAAGACTAGACTAAGACTAGCCAAAAATAGATTGTTGATGACAAAAACTGACTAAAAGTGTGTTTAGTTTCAGACTAAAATGTGAGGACTTTTTACGGACTAGCAATAGACTAAATGTTGTTGAGTTTTTATCTAGTAAAACTATAACAGGTAGAGATGACTAAAATGTGTCTAAAATTTGAATAAAACTAAAAGGTATTTAATCTAAAGACTGAGACTAAGAGTAAAAATAGCTTTCAAAATTAACACTGACGTGGACAGTCACTACGCTTCAGAGTAGAAGAAGGCTCTGCTTTGCCGAAACCACAGCACAGACTAAAAACAGCTTTACTTGTCTTTACTTGACTAGTGTGGGAGTTTTTCAGTGTTTCAGAGGAGGAAAACATGAATGTATTTGTAAAGCATGCTCCGCAATGTTCCTAAAGAGATGAAAACTCTTCCAACTTTAAACACAATGGATCTTTTATCACATACGAGTCTTCATCCAAATGGCAGACTAGATTTTTACCTCCCTTTGTTAAGACATATGTCAGTGCATATTTTTTATTTATGTGAAAAATATCATCTCTCATTAACAGTGTTAATTTTGACAGCTGTTTTAATTTTAGTCCAAGTCTTAGTCTTTTGATTATATGCCTTTTAGTTTTAGTCACATTTTAGTCATTTCTACTCTTTTTAGTTTAAGTCAACAAAAACTCAAAACATTTTAGTCTAGTTTTAGTCCATAAAAAGTCCTTATATTTTAGTGTTTACTTTTAGTCAAAGCATTTATTTTCTTGCTTAAATCTGGTACCAAGTCATGATAGTGTGTTCTCTGCACTCTGCCAAACCTGGGGTCCCTGCTTTCTACAGCTGAAAGGCAGAAGAGATACAGATGCATTTTTTTTTTTTGACAGATTTACCCACAGCGGAGAAAAATCATGGATTTTGAATGTCTGACGAAAACTACATTACATTTTAGTCTAGTTTTAGTCATCTTGACAAAAACTCAGCTAACTTTTTTTTTCAGTTTTATTCATCAAAGGTCTGTTTTTGGTTAGTTTTAGTCTAGTTTTTGTCATGGAAAAAAGGCTGTTGATGATGGTTCTTACTGATTATCAGCCATCAGGAGTATGAAATTGTCGGTCATCATATTGGTCAAAATTTCTCCCTTTAGAATATAAATATAAAGGATCTAAGCAGAAGCCAACCCCAGACATGAAGTACTGGAGAAAAGATGATAAAAAATGCACTTAAAAACAAAGATGCTTACTTAAAAGTTGTCTTAGTGGCACAGGCCTTTCCATAAATCAAGCCTTTTCTTCCCCTCTATATTTTCATTCTGTTGTTTTTATTTGTAAAAATCAGGGGGGTGTTTAAAACTAGTACACTTGCTATTTTGATCATTTTTGGATGCTATTAGCTGCAAACTGTTGTTTTATCTAAATATATTGCATTATTAAATCATTAAAAGTACGACAGGTGTGTTATTTGGTATGTGCTTTTTATGGGCATAAAATATGTAAATAAATGTTTCCATAAAGTAGATTTCTTTTCCAAACAATGTTTTAAACTAATATCTAATTCAGTTATAATGCAACTGCTGCTGCTTGTATTTTCTCTGTGCCAAAAGTGAGGAATAAAAATCAGCCAAATCAAACTAAATTGGGCAAATCAACAATGAATAGAGCGTGTGATTTTTCTGTTGATTCACTATAACAGCAGTTATCATAAACAATTATGCTAAAATGGCTCATCAGCAGCAGGCAGAAAAGAGATTGCCAACCACAGAGTGAAATCAAGGAGAATGAAACTAAATGAGGGATAATTTCTAGTTAATAAATCTGTGACGCAAAGAAAAAGATGGAAAAGAGTTAGGGCTATATAATTTTTCAAATGTAAACTACAGCATAATTTTATTTTAATTTCTTTAAATACTTCTGCAGAAAATGATGTAAAAGTGTTTCTCCATCTACAAACTAAAAAAGGAAACCTTTACAGACTCACCAGATATCTCTCAGAGGACACATTGACCAAAATGAGGTCATCTCCAACACGCACTTTCTCACCCTCTGACCTCTGTCTGGATGCTGGATGGACAGTCCACCAACATGCCTCACCTGAGAGACAAACAAAATATATACAGTGAGTTGTTGCAGTGCCTGCTTAAAACACACTTCAATCAACTGAGAATGAAAAAAGAACAAAATGAGTCCAAATTGCCAAAACTTTGAAGAAACAATTGAGAGTATTAAACCTTAAAATCACAATCACCTGCTTTATCCTCCTGCAGACCTACATCAAAAGCCAGTTTATCAGCCGAAGACTGAGATGAAGACAGGCAGCTGAGATACTGCAAGCAAATGGACATTACATTACTGAAGATAAAAAAAAAATATTTATAAGTTAATGAGACTGTTTTATGGTTGCAAATGAAAAAGACTGAAGCCAACAGCATTACTTTTGCTTTATATCACAGTGACTCACCATGCCACTGTAAGAGTGAAGAAACAACACTGCTTGGCCGTACAGAAGTGTGCGCTGGCTTCCTCCTGCACCAACCTGCAAGTTGAGACCGCATTAGCATTGAAGAACTCATAGTGTAAGGGAAGAAGATCAAAAGTGTAAAACGCTTCTTATTTAATATAGACACAGTTTTTACATATACCACATGAGAGAAAAAGATTTTTATTTTCCATTTTGTTTGCTTGTGACTTTATAAAGATAATCTGTTTCATTAATATTAATGCCTTTATTCAGATGCAAGAGAAGAGAAGAGAAGAGAAGAGAAGAGAAGAGAGAAAAGAGAAGAGAAGAGAGAAGAGAAGAGAAGAGAAGAGAAGAGAAGAGAAGAGAAGAGAAGAGAAGAGAAGAGACTCCCACCTCTTCAGCTAGGTGCTCACTGTGGGCCAGCATTTCTTGCAGGGCTCGTACAGAGAGACATTGGGCCAGGATGAAGCCACATACAGACAAGTCTGGTGGAACATTCTGCTTGAAAAGAAAGGCAGTAAAGCATAAGTAATTGAGAAGGATTCATCTCTGTCTACTCCTTTCAAAGGCCAGCAGTGCAATAGGTGGAAACAATGGCCCCTTCATGTTATTAACAGGACAGTCCACTCCAAAATGTGCAGAAAATGGGAAGACTTTGCAAAAGAAGGAAAAATATATAAATCATACAAAGATAGAGGTTAAAGTGTGAGAAACATCAAATCGGAATATAATACCAAATGTGGTTATTTAAAATTGGATTAGTAGTAGGAAATCAAAAGGACATATACTATTTAGAATCATGTTCCCTTCATGCACATAAATAAAACTTTAAAAGACAGTCGGACGGGAGTTGAATAGTTGTAAAGGTTTTTCTGCTATTATAGTCTTTTCAATATATTTGTGTGTTGTTTTATGTATTTTGGTGCATCTCTCTCTGCCATTTTTCAAAATAAAGTATGATAAAGTCTTACATCAGTTTAAGAAAAGACTACACTGGCACTAAGGAAAAACTTTGCAACCCTTGAGGCAAGAACTTTACCTTGCAGTTAGAGGTGAGCTCAAGTCTGCAGAGTCTGCTGCCAAATCCCTCTGCAGCAAGACAGAGCTTCACATGTTCCTCCTGGGAGGTGAACGTACTCTGCAAAACCACGTCATCTCCCTGGAGAAAAAAACAGAGATGACAGCAGTGAGCAAAAACTGCCCTGAGCTTGGGCGTAATATACCCAAATATATCATAAAAATAGAGGACAGTATAGTAAAACTAGGAAATTAAGAACTACTTGTCTGAGTTCACTGTTCTAATCATAAAATGTAAGTAAAATGAGTCTATGTGTGTCAGCAAGACATGGTTTACCCTGACAGTAAATGTATAGTGCATCTGTCACCTTACATTTATCTTATCTTCACGGAAATGCCAACATCCAGAGGAATTAGGCTTTCCAGATCTATTTAAGAAAGACAGGAATAACAGATGACTGGTCTCCAAAGTCCAGCCAGAACTACCAACACCCCTCCTCTCTGTACCCAGGCTGCAGACCTCCATATTGGGAAGAAACTTCACTGTCCGACCCCTGATTCACCCTTCTTTCCACTCAACATATCAGCAGTACTCTGCAATCAGTCAAACACCTTGTCCAAATCTGAGGCACTGTGTGGCATTCAGATGGCTAGACGAGGACTCCTCTTCTTAGTAAGGTACAGTTGGAAAACCAAAAAGTCAATATCACAGACAACTAAATAAAAAAGTCAAAGTCCCTAGAGAAAAAAATATATATGATTCAGCTACTACTGGAAATCTGGTTGTAAATTTTTAACATTTCCAATCTATGCATGTCAGGGCTTCCTGCAGTGTTTTATGGCACAGCTGGGCCTACAGAGCACCTAGAATAATACCCAAAACTGTACACTTTTCATAAAACACACTAAAAGTAAGACAAAATAAGTGTTTCAAAGTTGGGATAAACCTTGATTTGGTTTAATAATTCGTGCCACAGACATCTTGAGTGTGGATCATTCCTGAGAAATGTTTCCTTCCTTGTACAGGTACCAGAATCTGTAATATTTCGCATCACTGGCTGCGTAAGGATTTGTGTTCAAGTCATATCCACAACAGACACTCTCTGTGACTTGTCCTTATCAGGGGGCAAAGATAACAAGGAGTGAGACAACTGGGGTACAATGATAGCATCTCAAAGTGAAGATGAGGCAAACCATTGGTGTTCTTTCTTTACGGAGACAACCAGGGACAAGAGAGAATTAAATTCAGAGTAAAGCAGATCTTAAGTATAAATATACTAATCATGATAGCTTTATTTGTATAGCACTTTAAAAACAGGGGTTAAAAATGATTGGGCAAATGTGCTAAGGCATGCATAGGAGCAAAGCGTAAAAACACCTTATACAAAAATCACAACTGTAAAAGAACTCATAATAAAGGCAATTATGATTAAATAAACACCACAAGGACCCATAAGAACAGAGGCCACACATAATATCTTATTACCATAACCTCTTTTGCATGCATTTACTTTTCAGGGAGTAGGGAATATCCTTATGCTTATTATTTGATGTAACAGGTTATTAAAATGAACGACCCTCAGTTAGGGTGCTTTAGATTAAAACATAAGTCTGTTTAAAGTAGGACATACTGAAGTTTTGTAATATTTTTTAGTTTATGTGTCCTGTTGCTCAGACACTTTACCCCAGAAGGCAATATGTTTTGGTTTTATTCACTGTTTTTTACTTCACGAATATAAGATTAAACTTCAGCCAGGTCTAGCTAATAACCTGGTTTAGCTAGCCACAGCATCATTTTTTAGCTACTAGTCTTAATGCACTTTACAGTGAAATATTAAGTTACTTCACTACTTACCGTTCTTACAAACTGGTATTCTTCGTCCCCCTCTCCTGTGTCAGTCATTTCTGAGACAACCTTGCCAAATTTGTCAAAGCTTCCGCATGTTGATGCCACAGAAGCACTAAAGTGTAGACTGAAGGAGTTGGAGCAGGCAGGTGTGCAGCGGTTAACGTGTAGGCGGTGTCTTCTGTAGCGATCCACGCCTCCAACGACGCCATTTTTATCAACCGCTATTTTGGCAGGGGCACATCACATGAAATCATTTACATCACTTTTTCACTGCCTTAGCTACCAAAACACGACTGGATATGAATCTTTTCACAATACTTTTTCTCTCTCAACTCTTCCATTTACTGAATGGAGTTACAATCGTACCGTTTGATGAGGCAAATCGGCCTGAAGTCATTCCTCTACTTGGTCAGGGGTGTAAATGGACTTTGTGTACGTTTGAATAACATTTGAGTCCGTCAGAAAAGTTTGTGTACTACGAAATGTAAAAAATGTAACAATACTGTGGTAAAATACTTCCCGCAGCATTCAAGGCTGCCCATAAGGGCGGATTAAGGGGAGCGCTTTCTAGGGCCTAACCAAATGGGGGCCCGTAGTGGTCAGAAAAATCATGGCCCATAGAAAAATAAAAGTTAAAGAAAAAAGGGTTAATCTGTGATAACCATATATTATATTTAATAATATAATTTATATTTATTTAATAATAACCAGTCTTATCAAAGCAACTAAAAATAATTGTATTCATTCATGTTGTTGTACAGCATAGTTTATCTTCTTTTATCCCCCAAAAAATTCAAACCCCTTTGTTGAAAACAAAATTTCCTTTGTTTTATTTTTTTTATTTTTTTATTTTTTTTGTAATGTTAACAGTGTGGATGGGCACACCAATATAAACCATTAGAAAAGTGATGTTAGACTTCATGGCTAAGTTGATACAGCAAAAAATAAGTTAAAAGTGGCGAGAATTACTTAAAAGGCATAAATGGGTTAAAAAGTTTGAAAAATTATTGTAAAACTGGATGGTAGCAATGTCGAAAAGGGTTTTTAAACTGGCATGAATAAGTTAAGATAAATTATAATAACTTGAGGACCACCATCTCGCTGGGATAGGCTCCAGCCCCCCGTGACCCCTAATGGGATATGTGGTATAGAAAATGGATGGATGGAATTTGAGCACCAGAACCCACTTAGAGTTTGACACAAGTCAGCTCCAAAATGAGTTAATTGTTAGCCAGGACGCTAGCACCAATGTTACTGATCCAATACACATGTACTGATGTCACTTTTTAGGGGCCCAGTCAATTCTGTGAGCAGGTGTTGTAGCATTACTAAAGTGGTGCTATTAGGACTAGCCTGAAGCCCTACGTGCAAACTCTTGAGATAGTAAAATAAAAAAAAAAAAAATTGATTTTGTTATAACCAAAGAGTTCTATGTTTTCAAATAAATGTTGGGTGAAAAGTAGTTTTATGGCCTCTAAAATGTAGTAAAGGAAAAAGTAGCATTAAGAGTAAATTAGTATCAGTATTAGCAGTAGTAGCAATATTTTTCTCCCACTTTATTCAATCTTAAAATAATTTTCTAGTGTATAAGAACTGCAGTAAGTATTTAAAAAGGAGACAACCCACAAATGAAGGTAACAGTTTGAGCAATAATTCACCAAGGATCAAAAGTTGAAACAAGTCAAAGCACTTTATTGAATTATCCATTTGCCCACAAGTACAGTGTTACTCACTGATTAATCTGATAACAAATCCTGCAAATTTCTTCGAGGTGACAGCACTGCCTGAGTAGCTTCATTTTCCAACCAAAATACAGCAAATCAAAGCTTTCACCAAAACTGAGAACATATCTTTTGCTTTAAGTTAGAAGTATTTCCCAAGACATAGTTCAATTTTTGCAGTAAAAGTTGCCTTTTAAGTTTAATTGAACTTTTTCACTTTTGGTGAACTATAATTTTCATCTAGTCTTTCCTTTGCCATAGAGCCCTTTTTTTCTGCACAAATATAACACACAAGATAAATATAAAATGAACTGTTGCTCACAAATCATTTGAAAATGGTAACCTTTACTTGTCTGGGGGGCATTTCCTTCCAAGGGGAAACAAGACAAGTACCAAGACACATGACATGACTGTGCTCAGCATGAAAGTGGACAGTTAATGTTCCAGAACACTAAAAAACAAAAAATATATATTTAGTATGTTTCTAACGCATTTCTTTTTGATCCAATTGTTTTAAAGATTCCTTAAAATGATAAGGAGATAAAATGTAGATTGGGGGATGGGATGGTTACATAAACTATCAGTAAATGAAGTTGGCAAGTCTAGTCAGTTAAAGGTCGCTCTCTCCGTAGAGGGCGGTGGAGAAGGCGGTGTAGTCTAGTGCCCCAGGTGGGGCTCCAGGGCCAGTGTAAGGTGGCATCCTTGTGATGCAGTACTCTGCTTGTTCTGGTGGAAGTTCCCTCCTCAGCTCATCCACCAGAATGTAGGGCTGTGATGATGGGTAGAAAATATGAGTTACTTACACGATTACCAATAGATTCATGCTCATACCCCCATTTCTATTTTAAACTCACTAACAACAGTCTCTGTAAACCATAAATCAGCATGGCACACATAGTGCCATGCCTGGAAATGCCTGGAATAGAGAAGATTAGTGTTGGCAAAGAAAATCTTCAAATATGCCAGTAAGCCAGTAAAAACAAACAAACACAAACAGATACCTTGTCAGTTGCCAGGATTCGGAAGGACGCCACAACCTGCTCTGCAGTGTCCGTATCTGCAGTCTCTCTGGTCATAAAGTCAATAAAAGACTGGAAAGAGACACTACCAGTTGCACTGGGGTCCACAAGCATCATTATACGGGCAAACTCCACCTCCCCCTAAGAGTTACATGGATGGAGAATAAGAACAGTTGGTATTAGAGGTTGCGGGACACAGGCTTAAGAAGGCCCTATCATTGTCCTAACTCCTGTGGTATGGTAATCTGTGGTGCCCTTATTAGATTTCCAAGTCAGTTTTGACAACAGTCTCACTACTTCATGACTTGTCATGCTGGCTAACAGTATGATGTAAATGAGGGTAAAATCAGGGTGTGAACTATGGGGGATCCAGGGCAGAGCTTGGCTCCACTCTATTAGACATGAGCCCCTTCAGAGCATGTTATTACCCACGCCGATGAAATCAGCAGGGGGTTATGTAAAGGGTTCCGTATCTTTGTTTGTTCGTTTCTTTGTTTGTTTGTATGTGTACAAGTTAACTCGAGAACGGCAAGTCGGATCTTCACCAAACTTTCAGGGAATATTGGGATAGTGACAGGGAAGAATCGATTAGATTTTGGGGATGATCTGCTCACCCGTTCGGTTTTTCTCGCACTTCAAATTTTGAACACCAATGGGAGCGTGAGTTCCTCGGTGGCGCTGCTTAGGCGTGGGTCTGCCGCCTCAGACAGCCATTCTAGTTTTCAATATGGTGGGGGTCTTAAAAAGTATTGACAGTTTAAATTTTTGTTTGCCTAGCATATTTTGTGTGTATCTCTGTGTGTTTTTAAAGTGTTGCAAGCATTTGCCGTCCTAATGTAATGATAATGGGCGTGTTTTGAGTCAATTCAAGGCAAGACAGTAGTGTGGTAAATAAGGAGGTTATGGGTTTCCCTTAACTGAATTAAAATTTTACATATAATAGGCTTTGCAAACTTAAGCCCTGTTGTGCAGAACTGGTATTACCTAGGGACCTCTGGTAATTTGTAATTATTGCACAGGACGTCTATTTTGTTAATCCCATTCAATTGACCATGTCTGTAATTTGTAGAGTAAAAATTGCAGGGCAAATTACCTACCACATCTTAGTGCACACAGAGTTCCATAGGTAATTCTAATCCTGTGCAAACTGGCATCTCAGTAATTCAGAGTGGTAATCATGTTCTACAGTTCGTGCGGCTTTAACTGCTTCTTTTCTGAATGAAAAATATACAGCCTATGCAGGACATTGTTGACAAAGTTTTGCCACATATATGATTGCTGTTCTTTTTTAATTCCATCTTGTGTCCAAAAAGGACTTACTTTTACTTATTAATTAAACTCAACTGTCCAAATGTAGGTGCGCGCACTAATGCTCTAATACGCACAGCGCTGCCTTCTACAGCTTCTCTTAACAATTATATCTGTACTATTTATCCCTGCATTTCATGCAAAACAATTTTTCATTTGAAATGTGTCTCTTAACATTCTGTGATTACACTACAACAGTTGATTTGCTTAAGAAGGGTCGTTATGCATTCGTAACAATCCCAAACTTAAAGAGTGCAGAATATTATCCACAGTATCACCTGCATAGAAACTGCTTAAAATGACAGGAGAGGTTCATATTCAACATGAGACATCTTGCTCTAGCATACATTAATGGGAGGGATGCTCGACTTTCTTCCTCTTACTCTTCTTATCTGTCTGATCAGCTGCAGATACCCACATGTGACTGGGGGTTACATGAGCTCAATGCATAAAGGAAGAGCTAGGGGAGATTGTTCTCAAGTTTACTGGCGATGGACAGCTTGCTACAGAACTAAATAATGTTTAAATATGCAGTGCTTAACAAATTTATTAGACCACCTGTCATACTTGTCTCAAAGACCATCCAGCATCATGAAGTACTTTAATTCGGACTCTTGCATTTTCAGTGAGCTCTCCACGTTTTACCATTTTGAACAGGAATGAGGAATTTCAAACTGAATTCACCCAAATTTGAGCCGGCTCACTGGGCTTCTCTGAGAAGTCAGAAATTAAACAAGCATAACATTCAACCACTAAAACTATTTTTTTTTCTGTTCAGGAATGCAAGTAAATAACTATCATTTGACATATTAATCAAGAAATAATAATGTGCTTTACTGTTTTTTCAGTTTTTTTGTAAATCAGTAAATTTGAAAATTCATGGATAACAATAATAATTATATTTGAGCATTAAAAATATCATTTTGGTTAAAGAGCTTCTACATATTGGTATATTAACAATTGCAGAAACATAAAAAATAATTTTGGTAATTACCAATACTGTTAATTTAGGGCAGCTGTGGCATAAACCTTACTTTGGTTAGGGTTAGGGTGGTCTAATAAATTTGTTAAGCACTGTATATATATAAGGAGAGGGAAAAAGCACTTACTACACACTGTCTATTGTAAACTCTGGTTAACAGTTTGTATAGGACACATGAAGACAAGATCACCTGCAGAATATGATGTGCACAACATTGCATTTTTGTATGAACTTTGGAAATTAAAATTCACTGTTAGTTTTTATTGCTGCTGTCATGTATCACCTCCATGTTTTCCTTTAGAAATTTTAGAAAAACTGAGTACATTATAGACCTCACTACAGGGTCAGGGGGTAATTCCTAAATGATCAGAGGTCCACAGGTAATACTAATCCCATGCAAATATTACTTTAGTCTTGTTGTGACTGAGACATTTGCTTAAAATAATTATTTTTCCAGTGAATTTAGCTAATACAGCCATGAATTTTTCATGTCAAACCCCCCTGATGAAAACAGAGCTCCTCCAAATTGGTGGTACAGTTAACACAATTGGTAAAATAAGCATAGGTTAAATGGTCAGAGAAAGAGGAAAGGTAAAAGAAGAGGAAGACAACCAGAAAAACTGAAGGTAGGAGTGAAAAGGGAGTTACAGGATAAAGTATGATGAAAGGAGAAACAGACTCCAAACGGCTAACAGTTAACAGATAGACTAATAGTATCACTTTACCTTTGCAGGAGCATTGTGTATGTTTGCAGTCCATCAGATAGGATGACTTTCTTATGTGACTGTCCTGCAATGTATCAATCACTGCAAAATTTATGTGCTGCCACATTAATGTCAGCCATGTATCTTATTGTATTGTACTGAATCGTATTGTATTGTGTCATGTCTTGTTGCATTGTTTTTGTAAATTCCTGCAGTTTCCATCCCCAGTTTTAATGGCATGTATAAATTTTATACAATGGACAAACCACCATTCATGAAACCCCTTTAGATTACCTACCAAGTCATAACCCATGGAGATGAGGCAGGCTCTAAAGTCATCGGTTTCCATGGCTCCATTTTTCTTCTACAGTCAGAGGCCAGATTTCAGGTTCAGTGTGCAGGGCATAAGGAAAAGAGTGGAGTCAGACAAGATGAAAGAAGACTGCAGCACAATAGAGGCATACATACAGCACAGTATGATTGAGAAGCTTTTTTTCTGTCTTTAATGGTTTGGTCATGTATGTACAAGCAGTGTTTTCTGATGTCTTTTAAAATTATTATTATTGTTTCTATTGGTAAAACAAATCACTCAATGTCAATCTTGACAATTAATATCACCAAGGGCTAACCCCCCCCCCAGCACTTGTTACAAGCCTTTAAATTAACATGGGCTTTTTACTCCTCTCTTTTTTTTTAATCATTTTCAGCTCATATAGAGTCATCTTCAATTTTTTCAGTCTATTTCATAATCACTTAAAAATCCTCACAGTATCTTTAACCTGATAGCAGTATTTTTTTTCTTTTGACAAAGGCAAATAAAGTCAGCAGTTAAAACAGTTCCCAAATCTCATTCTTACAAAGAGATGATTTGAGCTCTGCTAAGTTTAAAAAACAGCTCTGTGAAGATGTGCTTTCAATTTGAAACACTTTGTCTTTCTCCTCCTTCTATAAGACACTAAAGAAACTGAAAATTAATTGATTTGAAAAGAAGACATCACAGCTTACAAACTTAGGGAAACATGAACTGTAAAATCACACTTCTACTTGCATACACTTGGAAGTTGTTTACACAGAACAAAAACTATTCTCGTGAGTGTGAAAAGCCTAAAGTACAGCCCATAAATGTAACTAAATAAGGCCTTACTCTCCTTAGGTAGTTACAATAGCAGCTACTGTTGATAATGCATTATGTGTGGTCATCTGCAATGGCTAAAGGAGGTCTGCTACATCCTCTCTACCAGGAATAACATGAGATCAAATGTAGGGTCAGCTGCTGCACACTGCTACTGGGTTTGTTAAGAAGTCCTCTAAAGAGAAGACATGTAGGTCACATTGCCATCTCTAAATAAAAGACTACACCCATTCCCTCGCTCTGCTTTTTTTACCACAGAGAGGTCCAGAGATCAGTCACTCAAATGGACTGAAAAAAAGCCTCAGTTATGGGAAAGGTATCAAGCTGTACCCTGTCAAAGTGGTTGAAAGATGATCTGAACTCATTCATCTGCTGCTGGCTGATTCCCTTGGCATCTCGGGTCAGGATCTGGGTCTCAATCTCGTTGATTGTTCGGGCGATGGTTGTGAGGAGCAGCTCCCACCCGACACGAATGTGCTGTTGACAAAGAAAAAATGAGGAATGAATGCTAGATATGTGTGTCATGTTTAAATATATCATGCCTCAATTAATCCTCTTGACAACCACTTAAAACCACATTATAAATGGCACTTTATATTAAACCTGCCTTGCCTAAATACCTATGAAAACATGAGATAAAGATCTTCACCTAGTATCTCATCTTACGTTCTTTATGTTGTTCATATATGGGCAAATTCTTGTTACATTCAAATTTTCCCATACCTCCATGGTGTAGTTGGTGTGTTTGTTATCAAACACCAGTGACTCTTGGATAAGCTGGTGGTCTCCCTCCAACTTGTCAATGTTGGGCTTGTAAGCGACAATAACATGCTCAACTTGCTTCAGCTGGGTCATCTGGTCCTCCAGGGTGCCTCCTATCTCCAGGGAGCAGCGCCCGATTTCCTGTCGGCATTAAGCACGTTCAACTTGATTTTTGGAATTTTAGATCAGACGATACCTGTACTGAAAGACACTGTTTACCTGTAGTAAAAGTACTTTCAGTCAGAAAAGAGCACAAAGAAAAAATCTAAGCATATAATAAAACTTTGTATTATTTAATTACCATCATTATCAGGAAAGTCACCTCCCTTATACACAATGCATTTAAATGTAATTATCTTCCACTTTCAGACTTCATTTGATTATATAGAGATAACTGCTGTATTTCCCATGAGGGCTGCATGTCTGACCTCCATCCTGGTCTGTATCCAGGGACCAATGAGATTAGCCTGAGCAGCAAACTGTCGTCTCAGCCGCTCATGGGCATGTTGACGGGCCATCTCCTCCTGGAGGGCACCATCCCTCTGAGGAACCAGCTTCTTAACCTAGTACACACAAACACACACAGACATACATACACATGAAGAGCTGATTTGTAATTTCAAGAAGAAGAGACCTATTGAAAACAGAAATTAATGGATATAACAGTAGCTAAAAGTAAAATTTTAAAAAGATGACAATAAGTACAATTTAAATAAATTTTGGCACATTGTAACACTTTTTCCAACCAGCAGATGTTGCTATATAGTTTTCTCTTGATTTCACGTTAGACGCTGAAGCACGAGTATCAGCCAGACATGGTGTAACCAAGTGAAGATTTTGAGGTGTGGACAGCATCTTGTTTTAAATGCATGGTGAGAGGAAACAGATCAAACAAAAACTGCATGCAAATATTGCAACAGACTGATAAATGACACATATAGCATGACAAATATTATGACACAGCATGTACAACGATGCCATCGTGGAGCCTAAGACACCAAAGTGTCTTAATAGTTTGCTCTGAGGAGCAGACTTGAAACCCCGTTTGCATAAATCAGAGCCATCACGATTTCTATGTGCAGCAGCATTTTGGGTTCATGATTAACATGGAAGAGCTAGCTGTTACGAACCAACTAACCAGGAAAAATGTGAAAGGAAAAACTAAATTTGTGAGACAAATTTGATTAAATTAAGCTTCTCAAAACTGTTTTTTTTTTCATAAGATACTGATATTATACATTTTGTAGGTATATTAAGAGGCTTTCCTCTCTTTAGTTGAGAGACAGGACAGGCAATAGACCATGGAACAGGAGAGAGTGGGTGGAAAATGGCAAGCAGGACAGGTGCCACAGGCTGGATTTAAAGGTAGACCACCTGCTTTTGGGACAGGAGCCTCTGTGCATTGGGCACAGGGATATAACCAGCAGGCTAACAGTGCCCCAGTAGTGTACATTTTATCAAAAAAAATGCATTTTTTAATAGTAACCATTAGTAAAGATTTAGAAAAATATCCTTATGAATATGAATGATACTTGAAAATGTACATGAGTACCTAGGCATGACTATCAGTAATAACTGACAGAGCACTAATACTAACATAAGATTTGTCTTAATTTCTTAAGAAAACTGAGAGGTTTTAATATTGACAGCACCTTGTGGAAAGTGTGTTAAAAAAGCTTCATTTAAAGTGGGTTAATTATTTGTATTCAGTGTTGGGGAGGCGGGGCATTATCATGCTGGGCTTTAATAATCTATTCTAGATATGTGTTTATTTTAAAGGTGCAGAGTGTAATATTTAGCAGAACAAACTTGTCAAAAATGAAACATCATATTTATGAATCTTAATTAGTGTTTAATCACTTGAATACATAAAATTGTCCTTTCTGAAAATCAACCCAGAATAAGCCTTTTATTCATGCAAAAGGAGGGTCCCTTCCATGGATGCCATCATCTTGGATTTTTGCATTTTGCATGTTTCTACGGTACCGCAGAAGGGACCAAACAACAGATACACATTTTTGAATTCGATTTAGAATTTGTAATAGTTTTGAATGAAAAGTTAGCCTTTATTTAATTTATTACTTTTTTTTCTACAGTATATGGGCCCAGCTACCTTTTCCCACTTGTTGAGGAGCTCTTCAATTGTGATGGTGCTGTACGGGTTGATAATGTTGGCCTTGATCCCGTAGCTCTGGGAAATTTTCTGCACCTCATTTTGGATTCCCAGGATCGCCTGTCTCTCTGCGTCTGCCTCAGGTAGGGTCGCTTTGAACTGCTCATGAGCTGCGATTAGACTCTGGAAAGGGAAACGAGGAAGTCCTGAAATGTTATTAACATTTAAATTTCTCTCAGGAGAGCTAACAGTTTATGCTCTTCTCATTCAGAATTGACAGACCTATGAACACTACTCACAGTTTAATATCATAAATCCAGGAATCACAGGAATATTGAGAGCAGGGTTAATCCTGACAGGGCCTCTTAGCTATAGAATGACAGTCAGATGAAATGTGAGGGAACCTACCTGGACTTCCTCAGTGGTATGCACTATAAACATGTCCTGAAGATCTTCCATGGCTCCTTCCATCCAGTTGTTGAAAGGAGCAGACCTCTTGGCAAACTCCAGGAACAACTGATCAATAGTTTCCAGGAGCTTCTCTGTACGCTGCAAAGATAGCCAGACATCACACATCTGTTTAATGTCTGTAGCATCCAACTTATAGCTTAACAGTACTCGCTTCCTTGAACTATGAAGGAGTCTTCTCATACACAAATCCCAAAACAAACTTCCCATCACCTGTTTTAATGACTAATCCCTGGGTGCAAAACATTGTTATGGCCTTGTTAACCCCCCCCCCACCCCCACCTTGGCTTGATTACTTCTGTCAGAGTCCCTCAGCTTCAGCAGGGGGAAAATGGGGGCGGGGGGGAAGATAGACAGAAAGCACACTTCTGTCACTGTCATTCAGACTTAATCCTTGGCCCTTTTCCCAGGCCCTCACACATTTGCAGGTCTGGAATGGCCAGTGCAGATCAGAGGAAGTGGCTGGTGGGCGTTAAGCCAGTCATTTTCTATACAGGACGCTTACATCTATTTCTCCTTTATCCCCTTCACCCCTCCACTGTTACTGTCCTATCTGGGTCAGGGATTTTAAAAGGGGATCCAATTATCTCTCCTCATTAATCAGTTGTGTCTTCACTGCTCAGATGTCATTGACAGACACTCAAATATGCTTACACTGACATTTTGATTAAGTTGCTGTTGGGTGTAACTTCATTCTACATCTACTATGATCCAAGTGGCACATGAGCGCCTAGCAAATGCAAAGAATTACTCCACAAGATTTTAAAAGCGCACTAGCTTAAAGAAGAATCACATATTAATTGAATGTTGCCTCTACCTCAAGTGACTCCCTCCTCTTCTGGGTTAGGGTTCCCAGCTTGTCCCACAAATCACAGATGCTCTGGCAACGTTGGTTCACACCAGCAACATCATGATAATCCAGCTCACTGGAAAAGAAGAGCAATTACCACATATTTGGTCAGTTCTGGAAGAGAGATTTGTGTGGTCTGGCAAACGCTGGGTCCTGTTCCTTTTTAAAAATAGCTAGACTTCTGGTATAAAGCAACAAAACTGAGACTGGGAAACATGAATCCCTCTGTTATAGTATGACCATCATCAGAAGTTTAAAAGTAGTCTTACATTACCACCGAAGACTGAGATAAGTTGTATACAATTCCAGTTGTGATGTCTGGAGTCATTTAGAAAGGCCTTGGGTGTTAATTGAACAGCTCATTAACGCATGTTCAAAATAATTATGTAAACATTCGAGTTAGGCTGGCCTGGCCGCACACTACATTGATTGTTTTTCTGCTAAAGTCACATCATAGCCTCCCAGACTCCAAATCATATCAAACACGTTTGATATTTATGACTCTAGGTCATAGTGCCTCTGACAGAGTAGCCCCAACAACCACAGTAAGCAGACCAGGTAGTGCCGGATAACACGTACTTTCACCACTCAAGCATAAACACAACCGTACCTTCATGCCAGCTAGAAGGTCATTGTGTGGCTGGACTTACTGGCCCTTAACAGGAAACACTATTTAAAATTTGCATTTTGCTTTAAGTACATGACTTGATTACAGAGGGCAAGGAGTAACAGCACATTTTTTGCTAACCCAAGTCAAGTACCACGTTTCAAAATTAGCCTTACAGTATGTAACACTCCTTAAAAAATATGAAATTGTAGTCTTTAAGGACTCCAGACTTTTACCCTTCTGAAATTTGAAGGTTCTTTGGCACCTTTCCCAAAATACTGTACAAGATTAAACTGGAATGTAAATTTTCAGTCAACTTAAAAAAAAAAAAAAAAGAAAATGAATAAAATTGGGGACAAAATCTAATTTCGTGGTGGTAATTTTAGAGAGTTGTATTTTAACAGCAAATTTTAACTAAGTGAAAGATAGTGCATTTGAACGTTAGTTTCTTTCCCAGTCCTGTAAACCAATTAAAACTAAAATTTGGAAGTAAAAACTAAATAAAAATAAATTAATGAAACAAGGATAATCTTGGAACTGAACAAAGTAGATGTCCCAACCCACAAAGAACACAGTACCTTTGTCTCATTTTAACATTTTATTCAAATTTCAGAAGCAGCAACTTGAAAGGAAATAAAACTGCATGGCTGGAATTGCCTGATCCCAAATATTCAAGTTGGTTCACAAAGTCCATCCTCCTTAAATTTTGCTGTAATCCTGGGGCCTCTGCAAGACCTGCTCATCAGGTATCACCTTAGTTTTAGCCGGCTCAGCTTGCACAACTTGGAACTGAGGAGCAGGCAAGTGGTACCTCTGGTAATGGACTTCATCCAAGTAGTCTTTGCCTGCTTCGAAGTTAGACTTCGATTGAGTGTATGTGCCAGGAGGAAGCTGGCCATTCAGGAAGAGGAAGAAGTGGTTCAGACTGATCACTCCCAGATCTGATGAAGACTCATGCTCAGAGGCTTCTTCAGAGGTGGAGGAGGTAGTTGACTGCACAGCCATTTGTTGCACTGGAGCAGAAGGGAGATAGTTCATGTGGCCTAGTTCTTCAGTTTCCCTCTCTTCATTTCCATGCTCCATCACAGCTTCGTAGTGACTCAACTCACCGCCCTGGTAGAGGGATTCTGCAGCAGGTGGGGAAAGATCACTCAGCTCTTCAGTTTCCTGTTCTGAGCTACCATGCTCGAAGCTCCCTGCGTAGTTGTCCAGCTCGCCACCCTGGTAGAGGGAATTTGAGAGCGGCGGTAGAAGATCACTCAGCTCCTCCGTTTCCCGTTCTGAGCTACCATGCTCGAAGCTCCCTGCATAGTTGTCCAGCTCACCACCCTGGTAGAGGGAATTTGCTCGTGGCTGTACAAGATCACTCACCTCCTCCGTTTCCCGTTCTGAGCTACCATGCTCGAAGCTCCCTGCATAGTCGTCCAGCTCACCACCCTGGTAGAGGGAATTTGCTCGTGGCTGTACAAGATCACTCAGCTCCTCCGTTTCCCGTTCTGAGCTACCATGCTCGAAGCTTCCTGCATAGTTGTCCAGCTCCCCACCCTGGTAGAGAGAATTCGAGCGGGGCTGTACAAGGTCACTCAGCTCCTCCGTTTCCCGTTCTGAGCTACCATGCTCGAAGCTGCCGGCGTAGTTGTCGAGCTCACCACCTTGGTAGAGAGATTCTGATGAAGGAAACTGAAGCTCACCCAGCTCCTCAGTTTCTCTTTCTGAACTGCCATGCTCAAAGCTTCCTGCGTAGTTGTCCAGCTCCCCACCCTGGTACACAGGTCCAGAATGTGTTGGGACAAGACTGCTCAGCTCCTCAGTTTCCCGTTCCGAACTGCCGTGCTCAAATCCTCCCCCGTAGTTGTCTAGCTCACCACCTTGGTAAAGGGATTCTGATACTGGTGTAGAAAGCCTGCTCAGTGCCTCAGATTCCCGTTCTGAGCTTCCATGTTCAAAGCTTCCTGCATAGTTGTCAAGCTCCCCACCCTGGTACACAGGTCCTGAAAGTGGTGTGGAAGGCCTGCTCAGCTCTTCGGTTTCCCGCTCTGAACCGCCGTGTTCAAATCTTCCCCCATAGTTGTCAAGCTCTCCACCTTGGTAGAGGGGTTCTGAAAGTGGTGTGGAAGGCCTGCTCAGTGCTGCAGATTCCCGTTCTGAGCTACCATGCTCAAATCTTCCCCCGTAGTTGTCAAGTTCACCTCCCTGGCGGAAAGGCTGAGGGGCTGCATGACCATAGTAAGGCAGGGGCTGAGCCGCAATACGGCCAGAATGACCCCAACCTGGAGCAGCACCTGATGAAACCATATGGTAATTGCTTGGAGAAGAGCTTGCTGTATTGGAGGTTCCAGGGCTCATTTCCATTACTGGCTGGGGATCATGCAGGTAGGAGACTGCAGGGTGGTTCACACTGGAAGGCTGAGCAGTAGCATATTGGGGTGAGCTAAGGTGAAGGCCAGGAGGTGCCTGCACATTGTTGTAATGCCCCACATTCTGATTTTTCTGGTTCCAGACTAGGTGGGACCAAAAAAAAAAAAAAAAAAAAAAAAAAAAAAAGTAGAGTTAGCAAAGAAAACATGATAATATTTGAGCAAAAGTTCTTTCAGAGTTTGTTTAAAGCTACTGAGAATTTTTAGCTGGTTATTAAAAAAAAAACTACACAAAAAACATTGTTTAGTTTTTAAATTAAGTGCCATTTCAAGGATAAATTTCTAAAAAGAAGGAATTTTAAAGTTAAAAAAACCTTACCTGGTTTAAGAGGAAAGCAGAGGACATTCCAGCTTAACAGTGCAATCAGGAGCAACTGACTGAAAAAGGAAACAAAACCGGGTCAAAATTCTGAAAAAACAGGGAAACAGAATGAAAGAATGAATGAATGAATGAAACAAACCTTGGATGTAACAGAGAAGTCATTTTGCTTGTCAGCTGAAATGATATAGTCTTTCTCTCAGCACAGAAGTTAAGTAAGAAACTTGAAATGCTCTGTGGCCAGTCACAGACTGAGAAGGTAACAACAGCCAGGTGTTTATAATTGACACAGGTGTTTGCCACTGACTACTAATTGAACATTTTTGCTGGCCAGGAAAGACACAGCCGTCTCCTTTCTACTGAGATAGACTTAAGAAGGGGACTGTTATTTTCAGGAAGTTTTTCACAAAGTGGTTTAAAATAATCTCACATTTCAGTCATGGTTTAGTTACTTATATATATACATATATATATATATATATACATATATATAATTTTATACATATTCTTCTTTCACATTCTCTATAACACGTTATTTGTTATTTGAATTACAAAATCCATCCAGGCAATCAGACCTGTAGGTTGAACATTGTCTAAAGCCAAAAGGCTATTAATATAAAATATACAAGACAGAGAAAATCAAGATCATCTTTGCTGATTTCTCACAGTTTTCGCCTTCCCTCCCCTCTGTGATTGTGTTTGGCAGCAGTAAAAACCCACTCCAGGGCCTCCGTGGCACATGAATGCAAACGTCTGCTAAAGGGAGAGCGTACTTCAATTCCTGAGCAATAGCTGCAATCTGCTCCACTCTGTCCTGGTGGGCCGCCAAGTCACTCTCGAAGGCCTCATGTTTTCGAAGCAATGCTCTTATTTCTGTCAGGGTGGCTGTTTCGTAGTCCTTCTGGGACAGCATGAGCTCTTTACCTGAGTATCACACATATGCAAACAGAGTGAGAGGTTAGAAGTCAGAGAGAGGAACAGCTGGGTGATTAGAAAGTCAGATCCAAACAACAGACCTTATTTGGTCAGTGCAGATGAAGAAAATGTAATGTTGGAATTAACTTAGAGCTGATTATATTGGACAGAGTCAAAAATCTTCAATTATATCTCAGGGGGAATGAGTCCAAACAAACCCACAGGGTTAAAGGAAATGCTTAAGTATAAAAATAGGGATGTAAATGCCTGTAGATAAACCATATGCCACCTAACCAAGATAAGCAGATAAACATTAGATATTATGGACAAAGAGACAAAGAAAAGCAAAACTTAAACTGACCACTGGCCCAGTTCTCATGATTGGTGGCTTTTTGGCGAAACTTTTCAGCAAGGTGGTCCAGCCTCTCCAGCCTGCGGATCTCTGTAAGGAGCCATTCCTCATAGCCTTTCTCTGCCTGCTCCAGGCCCTGCCATGCACTGGCTATGTCCTGCATACACAGTGAAAATACAAAGTAACAATCTAGTTTTTCTGAGTTAACTTGTTTTGGATTAGAAAAATAGATATAAAATAAGAAAAGATGGCATAGGATGTATGAAGGAAATTATAGTCCTAGATTGATCCATAATTAGGCTACAAAGTTAAATATGCAAAGTAACAACAGTCAGTTTCAGAAAGTTTTAACAAACCACTATCTGTTGTTTGGCTGTAAATGATACAATGTCACTTAGCTGATGCTTTTATCCAAAGTGACATACATATTGCCCAAGAGCCCACAGTAGATACTCATTGAAGCCTGACTGGGATTCAAACCCCCAATCTCCTGTAACAAAGTCAGCTATGTCAACCACTGAGCTATCCACAATCTGTTACTCCTCAGTCCTTTGTAAAGAATTCAATTCAATGTCCAATACCTACTGAGTAGGGTTGTCAAAACATTACAGTTTCTAATTACAATGAATCTCAGAATTTCAGTAATTACAGTTAATCAAATCCTTTTTATAACATTTTAAAATTACACTGTTTTGCATTTAAAACGTTTTTTGTTTCATTTTGGATTTTTCTACTGTCTTAAACTAAGTGTAATTGACTTTTTTGTGAGTTTTTAAAGTAAAATGAGTCAGTATGGATCAGTGGTGGACTTACTTTAAATCCCTGTAGCTGCATGAAGATCCTGCAGTGGCTTAAAGGTCACTTATTTTACCCCTTTAAGACAAGTTTATATTGGTCTCAGAGGTCCCTAAAACATGCCTGTGAATTTTGTTGCTGAAAACACACTCCAGTATTGTATTTTTGCATGTCTAAAAGACTCTCTGTTTCAGCCCCGCTCAGAACGAGCTATTTCTGTGTCTGTGGCTTTAAATGTTAATGAGCTGTCTGACTCCGCCCCTTCTCAGGAATTAGATGTGGCTCTCAAGAGAAAGGGCGGAACGTTCTTCCAAGCAGGGAGGGCCAACCAAACCTGGGGGGCAGTCATAACTCCCCACATGACATCATGACAGGAAAATCTGAGAACGGCTTGTTTCAGCACACATTTTCTGAAAGGTGGAGAAAGAGAGGGGAGGGTTTTTCTGATTCTTGGGGGGATTGTGGATGGGCCAAGGGCACATAGTTTTGCAAGAAAAGCCTGAAAAAGTATATTTTGCATAGTATGTGACCTTTAACCAAAGTGTGCTGAAAAGGATAATAAAACTAATAAAACGCAAATTATGTGCTTAAACTAGGCAGCTCTAATAGAGAAGGACTGTTCCTGTAAATGTTGTACTCTCATACTAAGTTTGTCCAACTGTGACCTCCTCTGCCAACTTTAAATTGATGTGAAACAACAGAGAGACATTGGTTACTGACATCGTGCATTATTAGCTCAGGGGCTGATGTAGTCAGCCTCAAGCAAGTTTATTGGACTAGTTTTTGGCAAAAAATGTCTCATTATACATAACAAACACCCAACCAGTTCAGATTTTATTTAAAGATCTACAGAGCAAAAACGCTTGGATCTCTTACAATAAAAAGTCTGCCAATGATGCACACAAATTATATTTGTTAAGCATTATGGAATGAGTAAGTAAGTCAAGTAGTTTAGATGGTACATCTCTTTCCAAGACACTTAACAAGTATATTTTTCTCCCTGGCAGATTTCATAACTCATTAGAATTAATTACTATTCTCATTTTACTTTTATATCTTGAAATAAGATGTTTATCTGGACTTGTCAGGTGGTTGTGGCATAAAATATGTCAAATGAGCTAGTTTTTTTCTGTACACTGTACAAACGCATTTGCTTCGTTTTGAGTTTTTGCTGTGCTGCAGGGCCAATGTTGGTTGAAGTCAACCATTTCATCGGTGCAGCCTTACTCAAAAGACCTGTCATGCAGACCATTAACTGAGAAGAGAACAAATTGGATTTTGTGACTTACAGACACCATCTTCCCCTCAGAGGGCATAAAGGCGGGGCGATTGCTGATGCGCAACTTAGTCTGCAGGGTGTTGAAGTTAATTTCCAGCTGGCACTTCTCCTGCACTTTAGGGGGCTTGTGTTGGCGTCTGTAGTCCCTGAAGTCCTCCAGCTTCCTCTGCATCTCTGCCATGGTCTTCTCTGGGGTCCGGTTCTCCAGCCAGGGGGTGGTCCGGCGGATCCACTCCAGCAGCTTGAAAACACAAGGGCAACATGAGAATAAATGAAAAGGTGAAAATACTCACTGTTTTAAGAATAACAGGATGAAATGTAATGTTTTTCATCACACTGGTCTTAGCTCACTACAGCAAAGGGGTGCATGAGTGGGTGAGAAAGAGTCTGTACTTCTACTTTGAACTTCTTTCATCATGTAATAGGCAGAGGACAAAGTTATGTGTAAATTATACTGTACAAATTATCCACAAAGGTTATAAAGTTAGCAAAATTATTGCCTGAAATATCAAAGGTCTTATTACACAGAGTGTCATCATTGTGCGAGAAGAGAGCTCTCTCTATACATATACTTTATTGTTGAATTACAGCTTTACCTCACTGGCCAGTCTCTCATACTCCTCCATCATTTTCTCATTCTCCTGGTTTACTCCAAGCACCTTGCAGATCCTGTTGGCAGCTGTTTCTGCCTGAGGAAAAAGGCAATAAAATAGGGTAAAATCATGGGCAATGTATCACAAGCAGTCCAAGCTCCTATTAATCCCTCTAATATTAATGATAATCCTAACAATCAATCTGTTTTTTTTTTCAAAATGCCGAAATTACAGTGAAATGTACAGTATGTTCCAGACATTATGTTTAAAATGCATGTGGATATTAGGGAGCATAAAGTCATGATACTGTAATGTTTAAGGAAATACTCAACAGTGATACCTGCTCTGCTCCTGCAAAGGCATGATAAAAGCAGGACACGTAGGTCATGATCGCTCGCTCATCAGGCTTGGGGGTGTTGATTATATCTATTGCAATAAGAGACAAGTACACTCAATTAAAAAAAAAAAAAAAAACGAAACAACTTTCAAAGAAGATGGAACTTGCAGATCAATTCTAAGTCTATTTCAAGTCGTATTTCAAGGCTAATATAGACAAAATATCCTGAGCCACATGCAGGAGAGTATAAACACAAATACAAAAGCAATATTTGAGAGTGAAGTTTACGAGAAAGCAGGGATTAGGATACATCTATTCCATAAAACATTACCTTCCGCATCCAGCATTTTGGGAATGTCCAGGTGTTTCTCGGCTATGTCGAAAGCCAGGTTCAGGTTTCCCAGAGGATCATCCTAAATACAGAAACACAATTCTACATCACTGGACAGCAATGCTGGACTTAAAATGCCACCAGGCTGACCTCCATGCTATGGTGGGCACATCAAACTCCATGATCACCTACTCCACCACAGCACTAATTTTACATTTATATTACAGAGAGGTGCTGAACAAAAGCCTAAAGTGATTTTGACATGTTGTAGGGTCCATGTTTCTTTTGTCCTTTTTTCTAATCAAAAAATGCTTTAATTTTTTTTTCTTTTCAGACTAGAAAATGAACATCAACCTATTTTAAACTTATGCTCTTTGAGATCTGACAATGAAAAAGAAGATTGCTTCATATTTCACTTTTAACTTTTGATAATTAAAAGGAAAATCAAATGACCAATTTTTTAACATCTATTTCTGAAACAAACAAAAAAAAACAATAGTACACAGACCTTGTACTAATATCTGTTTGGTGAATTTTGTCTTAATGAGTTATTTGTTAAAGTTCTCTCAAATATAAGAAAAAAAGTATTTTCATGGATGTAATCTGTTTTCTGACTACCACCATGAAGTATTGAAAGGCATCATATACTGCATGACCATGACTAGCACGTTACTTGTTATGATACTTCTATTAAAAAGATGTCTTATTTCTTAAAATAACAAAGTTAAACCAAAGAAATAAGCTTGTCTGATAGGGAAAACCAAGTGTTCAAACAGAGTGGGAGTGGCGCATGAAGCCAACAGCTGACAGTGAAGCCTCCCCTGCTAATGGGACAGTCAGTGAGGTGAGTGAGGACAGAGGGGTAAAGGGATCATGCTATCATGCTGCTGCTGCTGCTATTGTCCCTATCTCTGGACCTCTGTTCCATAATGGTGCAGGAAGAGGAGTGGTGGGGGTGGAGGCAGTGACACTACATGACAGGGCCAGCTGCTCGCAGATCCAGTGCAGGAGCGAGATGTGGATGAATAGGGTGGTAAATTGATGACGGTATGGAGTGATGGATAGAAGGATACCCCAAGGCCTGGGCTTGTGTGTTTGTGTGTGTGCATCCCTAACCAGACCTGTCTTAGCAGCCATATCACAGTGAGCTTAACAAATGCGCTCACCTGGAGCCAGACTCAACAGCTGTCTGGCTCACACTGAATCTGTCTCCTGGCAGCAGAAGCCTGGCTGAAGAGTCGAGGTGTGACTGGATGTGTGAACATGTGTGTCAAATATATTGAGTGAGAAAAGGGCCAGTTTAGCCACAGTGAATTTATTTTCCTAATTATGAAACTCAACATTATCCATGCACTGATGTAACTTTGCTAACTTTCACCGTGGCCATTTCGCTGACTTCTTCCTGACTTTTATGACTTGGAATCTCTAACTTGGGGAACACTACGTGACAATAGAAGCAGCAAAGCTAAGCCTGAGCTCTGCAGGGACTAGGCTCATGTTTCTGTGACTATTCAGGGTCAACTCCAAGTCAGTCCAGGGAGCTACATACTGAAAAGTGAGCTTCTGTTTTCCAAAACAAATGAAAAGTCACTCCTAATAATGAGTAATGGTGGGAAGAGAAGCCTCAAATTAGCCTTTGCACCTTCCCCAAGAAAAAAGAGGGTGTGTTTCTTGACTATTATTGTTGCCTTACAATCACAGGAAGGCTGCCAGCTTTCACTTGCTCCTGAATGATAAGCATCATGGCTCACTGAGGCCCTCACCTGTTTATACAAAACACTGACAATCCTGGCTATCTATTAAATCCACAATATTTAAATGAGCCGGGGATTCTTTTTGCCCAGAAATCGCATAATCACACCCATATGCTGGTGAGAATATTCCAAATTGGAGATCATTTGTCATGGTTTAAAAGTGGACATGTAAGGCTTTGCGTATTTATCACTTTTTGTTGATACATGAAAGGCAAAAAACCCAGAGCATGAAATTTAATGTTGTAACAGGCACAGTGGGATACCTTAAAACACTGAGGAAGCAGTCTTTTCACACTACTTATGATGAAATTGTGATCCAAATAAAAGCTATGGTTAATGCTAAAAATGAAGCAAGAGATGGGACTAACTGGATGATGTTCTACTGAGAAGAGGAAATATCCATAGCATTATAGTCGGTGGTGAAATTACACACCTTATCTACATCAAACATTGCAGCATTCCCCTTAACCTGAATAATTCATATGTAAACAACAGTGTATCCTACAAAATGCCACATATTTTTCAAGAGCAGCAGAAAAAGAACAGTCAAAACAAACTATTTAAAGCTTAAAATATCTTATAAAAACATCTGCTTTGAGCACATCGCTGTAGTCCAAATCCTGTGTAGCTTTAGACTAGGTTTTCATCAATCAGTACATCATTGAAATGGCCTTGATCTTTCTGTATTTATTTCTTAATAGTCCTTCTGTGACAGAGGTGTTAATTTTGTGGAAATCACTCTGTTAGTGATATACACGGCATCCTGGTTACAAGTGAAACCACACGACACCTTGTTGAGTTTAGAGTAGTCGAGGAGGTCAGGTCTGTGTCTATGAATCAGGGCGCAGAAGGCCAGGCCATCCTTCCAGCTACACCGGCCGATGAGCAGAGAGAACCAACATGTCAGGGCAAAGTCAAACTTAATCTTAGGAAGATATCCCATTATGGTATCAGATGAACCGTTCATTCAATAAACAGTACTTTCAATGTGTGCTGACACTTTGCACCTTTCTATTTACTATGAAATAGCTGCATTAAATAAGAGGACATGAAGATTAGCTTTTGACCACAGAGACTATCACTGCAACCCAAAAGAGCATGTTAGAGAGTAGTATTGACCAGTTACCTGACATGGAAGTTTTGGACATTGACATTCCTGTAGGGGGCAGTCTTTCTCTGGCACCACAGAAGAAGGCCTTCCTTGGCAGATGTTTCTATGGGAAACAATATAAAGTTGCATAGTGAATTTAAACTGTGTGCTACAGATCAACATTTTATGTATTAGTCTTCATTTTATATGGTACTCCTGAATCTAAAGTCAGTGGGCACTATGCCTTGAGAAAATATAATACTTAGTTTAGATTTTTTATTTTATTGCTCCACCTTCCACAGAAATGTCCTGAATGGCAAAACGGAGGATGATAGTCCATATCATTCCAAGGGTCATCTTCACGTTACCGTCCACAATCTCTGAAAGGAAAACAATCTGTTACAAACAATTTTTATGGGACTGAAAAATAAAACCTGATAACTGTTTATGTCTGTGGGTTAATGAGACACCTTATAGCCTATAATATTAGAATCAGCTTTATTGTTCAAGGAATTTGACTCCGATTAGCCTTGCTCTCAACGTAAGGAATTAAACATTAAATATAAAAATAAGTAAAACTGAAAATGAATACAAATTAAGATTTAAATTTGTGCAAGCTCTTGTTAGATTTTTCTTTTCTAGTATATACAAGTTTGTGTGTACTGATGGTTACAAGATGTGCAAAAGGTGCAAGAATGCTAACTAGACAAGATCAGATCTATAAAATATGCAAGGATGTGAGTTACATGCTGAAGCTAAGATGATTTAGAAGAAGATAGTTTACTTTAAGTGCAAACATGTATATGAGGCGAGGCATTTTACCACAGTGAACTTTCTGACAGCATTCGAGAACAGTAAATAGATTAATTATTAGTGCAAATGTGCATATAAGGTGAGGCATTGCACCACAGTGAGCCTTCTTGCAGTATTCGAGCTACAGTGCAGCCGTAAGAGACAGTGCAGGATATTTAACATTCCAAAAATATACACAAAGGATTTTTTACCTTCAGCTCCAATAGAGACTAGTTTTACTCCTTTGCTTGTGATAAAGTCCAGTGCTTTGTTGACGTTGGCAATCTTATGAAACCGCATCTTCCCTCTGTCTGGCTTGGGTAACCTTTCTCCTGCAAACAGAGCATTATTTGAAACAGTCGGATGTTTATGTTGAGTTTTTGCAATGGCTGCCCCGCAAAAAAAAAAAAAAAAAAGTCCTAGATAGAATCAAGTTTTTAAAAAAAATCAAATATAGTCAAACAACTGTGCGGAACTTGTAGCCAATATTGAATATAATGTTCATTTAATCCTAATGGTCACAGTTCATTGTGAGAACTAAACAAAAAGTTATAAAAGATCTGTCGTCCTTGAGTAAAAATACATACCTGAAATAACTTCTAGAAGCAGCATGAGTTTAAGTCCATTCCTGAAGTCCTCCTCGATGTTTTCGATCTGAGTGCCAGCTTTCCTCAGATGAGAGTTACACCAGGCTGTGAATGTCTGACAGGAAAGGGAGATGTATGCTAGTTAATATATGATACACTTACAAATACCTTCATGTGAATGAACCCTTTCAACTATAAAAACCCAGCTGTTTTGTACATTCTGGTAGTACAAAACAGGTTGGACACGTTATGTGCAGAAATTGCAGAAAATCACTGCGCAGCTAGCATCCTGCTAGACAGTTGCAATCTACATAGGAACCTACCAGAACAGTGATGTTCTGGGGACAGAACATGATTGACCATAATCACCTTAGTTTAAAAATTTTTTTGTTCATAAGTTAAACCAGTGAAATTTGTCAAAATACAAAAGCTAGCACATGTAATCAAGTTAGCTTGTAAAATTAATTTGTAAGGTTACACAACTAATACTTTAACTCAATGCAAGCAGCAAGGAAGTGTGCCTTACATTTTGGCATTACATTTTAAAACAGAATTCTTAAAATCTGTGAAGATTAACCTCCTAGAAGAAACACATATCTCCTACTCTTATGATCAATCCATAAAATTTATAATTAATTTAGTCAGCTGGAAAATTCAGTAAGCTAGCTGATTCATTCAGAGCCACAAGGTTTGTTAGCTGGGGAAAAAGGTCACTTTCTTTTTTTAGATTTTATTTTTGGCCTTTATTTGATAGGACAGTGGATAGAGTTGGAAACAGGGGAGAGAGCGGGGAGAGACATGCAGGAGATAGTGCCACGGGCTGGATTCGAACCCGGGTTGCCTGCGTATATGGCATGCGCCTTAACCACTCGACTACCGGCACGCTGGAAAAAGGTCACTTTCGAAATCACCACAACAAAATGAACTTTCTGCATACCTAAAAAAAAAATTCTATATTAAAGTCAAACCAAATTTTTTTTTATCAACTACGATACTTTTCTTCTGCTTTTATAATCATTATTCTAAATTTGTACATTGCTTAGGCAATGAAACTGTTTTTTTCCATGCCAATAAAGCCAACTGATATTGAAAAAAAAACTACTTGTCCATTAGGTTAACCAAAGCAGACAGTTAAGGTGTAATATTTTTACTGTCACCACACACATGTTCATACATTTCCAATACAAAGTGATTTAGTCATGTAAAGTGCTTTAAGTTACGCTTTAAATCATTGTACATTCTTTAAACACGGTATTTATCTCTGTGGAAGACCTTAACAAACTGAGAAAGTTAACAACTTAACAAGTCTTCGCTGCTAGAGTCAACCAAATAAATGATGACCTTTCTGATCAGTGCTACATTTTCAGATTAACCTTCAATGACCCACTGGTGTCAAGCTGCAACTTTTTCTTTCTTTCAAAGCTTACAGCCATCAGAACAAACCCTATGTGCAGCACTGAATTACTGTAAATCACGCTAAGACAGGATCATTGTCTTCTCCTATTTTTATATCGCCTTTCAATAGCGACTAGCAGAGTTCACGGGCGCTCAACACTGTATGGATGAAAGCTGGGAGCCGACCACAGAGCACATTCCGACCGATATAAGGTGTTAAATTTAGACCGCTCTGCTGTGCCTCACGATAAGAGGCCAGGAGGAAAAACGTCAAAACGTCTCGCCATGTCAACATGAACGGAAATGTCACGTGGATGCAGAGCAAGTTTTCCCTTCGCGTCACTCTTTGTCACTGCTTTGCCACTTAGAATGTGATTGGTTACAGCTGCAAGGTGACAGCTTTATCACAGTCATGTATGCAGCTCTTCCAGGTCACACTTGTTACTATGCTGTGGTATGAAGACAGGCAGGAATGGATACAGGATGGGAACATAGTCAGAAATCCAAAACATTTGAAGGGTATACCACCAGGATGAATGAACAGATCTGTCAATGTGCCTAAATGTAGCCTAAACTCTTGCCACAATTAAAAACATCCAAAGGCTAAAAAAATGAATAAAACATATGATTGACAGACACTGTGTTGCATACAAGTAACTGTAGTATAAAGTATTTTTGCTCTTTTATAAAGTAAAGTAAAGTCATACTTCATTTATCCCTGAAGGGAAATTCATAGTTTACACTGTTTTGTTGCTTTTACATATTACACACATATACAGTGATGGCCTTGCTGCTCATTGCTAAGCGCTGCCGTGAGCTGTTGGGGGGGTTCAGTGCCTTGCTCAAGGGTACTTGGACAGTGCTCAGGACATGATGGAACCTCTACAGCTACCAGGCCAGGGTCAGGCTCTGCTCCCACCGGGACTCGAAACCAGCGACCCTCTGCTCTCCAGCCCAATTCCTTCCAGCCAAACTCATGAGTATTTTTTCATACTTGTGTGAATGGCCATGGTGCACATAATACATTTGTCACTTCACAGTGATAGCAGATAATAATTTTATGCTTTGCTTCTGCGTTTTTCTTATTGCTTAAACATTATTTTGGAACTAGACACATCTGGGAAAATCCATCCATCCATCCATCTTCTTTCGCCTGTCCTGGGGTCGCAGTGGCAGCAGAGGAAGCAAGTCAACACAGACGTCCCTCTCCCCGGCAACACTTTCCAGTTCCTCTTGAGGGAGTCCAAGGCACTCCCAGGCCAGATGGGATAATCCCTCCAGCGAGTTCTGGGTCTGCCCCTGGGTCTCCTCCCAGTAGAACGTGCCCAGAAGACCTCCACAGGAAGGCGCCCAGGAGGTATCCTGATCAGATGCCAGAACCACCTCAACTGGCTCCTGCCGACATGAAGGTGCAGTGGTTCTACTCTGAGATCCTCACCCTATCTTTAAGGCTGAGCCTGGCCCTCCTAAGGAATCTCATTTTATACAAGCAGTCGAAATGAGATTCCTCTGGGAAACTACCGTTGTAAATTTGTCTCCATAACGCTTGATAATACAGGGAAATACTCAAATATGATTTGGTTTAACCTATTCAAAAGCTACTAAGTAATTTTTACTTTTTATATGAGCAACTTTAAGTTTTAACACAATTGTAGTTGCACTTTATCCAGCAGTTTCTGCATATCAATGCTTTAACTGCAATACATGATAAAGTTATTTAGCATCTCTTCTAGCCCTAATTCTACCAAAATCTTTCTTGTGCAAACAAATATATTGTGACAGGATTTTCAACAATAAATATCATATTCCACACTTAACGTGGCACTGAACCTCTTCCCACATTGTTAAAAGACGTGGCCTCCTGGCCCCCCAAATTTGACTCAGCCGTGCACAGTTGATGAACCCTGCTGCTCACTTTCCAAGCCTCCCCACCCCATCTTCCTTTCCAGCACAACTAACCAGTGACGATGACATCTAAAAATAGGCCTAATTGTGAATCACACCCAGAGAGGACCAACCCTCTCTAAGAAGTGGCTTGGGCCTTTGAAGCCTCACTAGGTCAGAGGCTAGTCATCTGTGTCCAGGGGGATGAAAAAAATGCAACAAATTGTTAAATCTATTATTAAGTTCATGAGAGAGCCATTATTCTATTCCCTTTCTTTCCATTTACCTAACATTATTTTTTATAACAGTCCTGCTCTTACAGTAACACGACACCCTACTTGTGCAAACTTGGCTCATGAGTTCCAACAGCTTCAGTAATGTCCTTTATAAACTTGTCTGTACCAAGTAAAAGATTCAAAATGTTCAGAAGCATCATCAGATTATTTTGTGAAGACAAGCTTAAAGAGCTGCTTTAAGGAATTATTATAAACCTACTGCACCATGGCTTTACTCTGAAGAACACCCCTAAAGGGAAATTAGATTGTATTATACTGTGTTATATTGCATTCGTCTCATTTCACACTGTTCATTTTTTTTTTATATTGTATCATGTCATACTGCATCATTTGTTTCATATTGCTTCATATTGTATCACACAATCATCAAGTTTGGAATAGGATTTATAGGTTTTAACTACTGGTGCAAAAAGGTAGAGTAATGCTCAGTGAAAATGTCCAGCAATGGTCTTTTACACATGCAGACAGGAAGGGAGACACTAGTGTTATTGTATGTAACCATCAAGTAAAAAGTTATGTACTTTTTGAACAGCTGTTTTCAGGACCATTCTCTTCTGAGCAACTGTAGCACCACATTGTAGCCAGTAAAAGGAAGAAACACTGGAGACTAAGCTTTGCATATACACTGGAGTCATGATTCTGGTGTTACTGCCTTGTGCTACTAAAAATACAGACTTTTGTCATCCCCGTTGAGGCCACAGGAGGTTATACACATGAAGTTGATGGTCCCCAGTTGTGCGAAGTGCTGCATTTTAAGGTCCAGGCCAACTCTTAAAGCCCTAAAACCAACTGACAGTGTGGGAGGCCGAGGCTATATTGAGTGGAGCTGATGCTGGTACAATATTTCTGCATGGTTTCTATAAACAAAAGAATTCCGCACCAAGGACACTGGATTAACCCTACTATAATGCCTTTTGGTCCCGAGGTTAAAATTAGATGTAGCGTCCATTCTAATCCCAAGAGCGTCATCATGTGTTAGAAGCATCTGTTGACAGCTTGCATTCCGCGCGTATCAGTGGAGAGGCAGCAGTCTAGAGAGCCGCTGGAAGGCAGAGCTATTGTTAGCTGGTACCCACCGCATCCGTCCGTCAAGCCTGCCATCCCAGGCCCGCGGCTGCGTCAAGATAGCGATACGTACAAAGAAGGATTCCGGAAGTTGAGTGATGGTTTCCTTCTAAATAAAACTACGTGTAACTGGAAAATGACTTTTTTCTTCGTGAAGCTGTTGTACTATGTATTGTTTTATATATGTCTATCTCTGTTTGATTATAAGCTCATGCATAACTTACATCCAAATAGACAAATCGACATGCTTCCTTGGGTTGTAACGAAAATACTGTTTTTTTGTTGCGCAGTATCTTCATAAATAGGCCTACACCTTCTTATATTTTGCATAGTGCAAAAGTACATTTGGAGTACTGTTGTAGTTCAACACGAAGTGCGTCGGCGCTACTTCTCCATTTAGCTTGTCACATTGAAACTAATTACTAATAAACACAGATGTCTCGTTTAGATTACGTCTATAATACAATAGTTTTGTTTAACTGTCAGTGTTCCGTTTTTCCATTTATTAAGTTAAAAACCTGTTCAATGGTCATGGAAACGTCAAGTTAGCCAACCACTTTTATTTTGAAGCTGTCAACCGGATGTTGAGCCTCTTTTTATGCTACGGTTTTTTTAGTCCAAACTTTCATCTCAAAGTTAAATACTTTAAATGTTAATTATTTTCAAAGTAATGCCAAACATACGCATTTGTTCGTGTATCTTTTTAAATATGAAAGAAATAAACTTCTAAAGTGATGCTAAGTGCCATGCTTACGTAGGTTTATGTTTTCTTCATGTCGCTCAGTGCGTAATATCAGCTAGAATGTAATTAAGTTTAAATACTTTGAGGGGTTTTATCGGACTTACTTTCCTCTGCTGTTGTTCCCATGCAGGGTCCAGTAGCATGTCCCTGTCCCACTCATCTTCCTGCATCATATACTCATCCTCGTAGCCGTTATTATAGAGCACCGTTGTTTCCACCTGGGTCATCATTGTTATGCCGTTACTTTCTATTACCCGGAAAATTCAACTGCTTCTTGCCCTTTGACGACGGACAGCTGAAATAATTATAACGCTGACGACTCCACTTGACTTTCGCTTCTCCGAGCTACTGCTTCTGTTCTTTTTGTCACTCCGTCACGCTTGCCCTTGTCCTCCCGACCTGACAGACGTCTGGCCCCGGTTGCCACAGATGAACAAGCGCATGTATCATTAGTACTGGGCAGTCACGTGACGACTGCATGCAACCCCCCCCCAAAAAAAAAAATCCCCATCACAGACACGTCACTCTCTCACATACTACTACAAGACAAAATATTAACTTGAGATCAATATAACAGTCTTTATTGTAGAAAATTGCAGACTTTCATTTAAAACAACACAATCTTTGCTTGGGAAATATAAATAAAGTTCCTTCCTTGGAAAACTCATAAATTCTTTCACTGAAAACCGCAAGCCAACCCCAGAATAAAAAAAATAAAAAGGCATTAAAATCTGTCAGGACTCTATTTGGTGTGCTCAGTCACTTTCACATCACTTACTGTCCAAATACTGTTGTTCTTTAGTTGCTCGTCTTGCTTGTTTAGTGACAGTTCATGGTTATTCAGGTACATAAAACACTGAAAATAAAACATAAGCAAGTATGTCTACTTTGTAAAAATGTCTTTTAATGCTTAAAATAAGCCACTTTCACCTGGCAAGCTCAGCTTAAAATCTTATTGGATGAGGTAAAAAGCAAAAGATAAGATCTGCACAGTTAATAGTTAAAAAAAAATCTGCCAATGGGGCAAACAAAATTCCCACATTTAGTGTCCAGAAATGAGATGCCTTGCTAAATTAGTACGTCTCATTTCAATAAATAAATTCTTATCCCATTGGCAGATATTTCATTTCAATTTTTGCTTTTATATCTTAAAAAAGATTTTTATCTGGACTTATAGGATGAAAGTGGCTTTAAATTTGAGCCATTTGATATTATTGATAAGAATTTAGACAAGCACTATTGCCTAGATAGAGTGTTGGCAGTGTAACATCTGTACAATGCAATGAGCTGATGAAAACTGTAAAAGACAATAGTTTCTATGCAAAATAAACTTTTTCCATGATGGTGTCTGTATCAAGATGTTAGAGTGCCATTACAAAATGTCATATTGCCAATATTTAAGTTAAAACTAATACAATGGTATTAAGGCAGACCAGCAAAGAACATGATTTATAAACCTAGAGTTTGTACTGAAAGTGTTTTGTGTCAGATATGCCACATTTTGCAGAGTACATCTTACTTATTTGTGTACTGAGCCCTTTCATTCTTTCCACAGAGCACTGACTTTTTTTTTTTTTTTTTGAAAGATAGTTACTTAAAAAAAGATAAATACCACATGAAATAAGGAAAACAGAAAGTCAGTGAACCTGTCATGTATCGACACATGCAGGAAAATTTCCCTTGGAAAATAAGCCAGTTGGCAAAAAATAAACTATTGAAGCTGATGCTTTTTTTTCCTCATCTATGGTCTGAAATGTCAAAAAAAAGGTCAAAGTAATCCTAAAATGTTGTCTAAAACCACAAGCCAGGTGCTCCAGTCATGAAATGATAGAAGGCCCCTTAACAATGTGAGCTGTACCTTTAAACTGCACTGCAAATTGATGAGGAGCAAACTGATGCCTAGAGACAATAGTGAAGGATAATGTCACCACAGAGTTTGAGTTCATACAGAGTGCAAAAAAGACACATGGGAGTGCGAGAAGGACACAAGTGTCTCTCAAAACCAACAAGCAAACTTCAGAACATGTTATCTGTAGTCACAGCAATGCTAATACTGTCAAGGGGCTTGACATTAACCAAAACAAAGTCTGGGTGTAACAGCTGGGGTCAAAAAACAAGAAAGGTCTCTGTGGAGTGGGAGAGAGCCATTTGAACTCCCTGTATCTGTATGTGTGCAGCAGTGTTCTGTGGTTGTGTGTAGAGTTCACAAGGAAGGTGAGAGAGGAGCACGAAAGTTGCTGAAGAGGCTTCCTTTTCATATCATTCGGTTTCATTTAAGCCACAAGGTCGCCGCCACTCCTGGCCTCGTTCATGGATCCATTTGTTTGATACTACAGGCAGGAGAAAGATGATAAATATAACCACAAAACACTCTTTTTATTTCTTTATATTCAGTGTGAATGTCTACTTTTCTTATTAGACTTTTTAACAACTCTAGCTTATTATGTTACTTTCAAATCATCATCTTCCTCAGCAATTAGTCTGTGCTCGTACTCAGGATGTTTTTATAGTAAAACCGGCAAACAGAAGCTCACCCCACTTGTTGCCAACCAACACTGGACAAGCTGCATGTCTAGTGCTGTAGTCTCCCTCCCCGCTGGCAAACAAATTGTACCAGAACACTGCAGTGCCCTGAAACACACACAACAGGCAACAGATGTTAGCTGTACTTCAAACTCTCCATAATTGCCAGAGATGTAAGAAATTCTGCTTCAGTTTGCAACGTATTCCCTCAAGACCCTGAGGTGTTTCTGGTTATTTTAGAAACTGAACTTTTATGACAAGACCAGACATAAGTAATTCTTTTCGTACATAGTGCATTTTTTCTTACAGAAAAATGCTGCTCACAAGAGGACTGTTATGTTTGGGTATTTAATGTGTCAACTAATTCATTATACTACTCACCAAGAGGCATAAACACATTTTATTTTCCTCCTAATTAATATCCAAGTCTGTACCACAACAAACAAGAGCAACTGGGAGTTCCCTACCACGTTAGGATGACTAAACAATTTAAACAATTCAGGCCTTGCTACAGTCTGTAATAATGTTTTATATATAGTTCAAGATAAGATGTTACCTTTTGTGGCCACACTGCTGCACCAACATCTGGGAATACTGTTGCTCCTCCAGCTGCTACATCACTCATCTACAGCACAGAGAGGGAAGAAAAGTTCAGCCTCTGTGCATCATTATGAAATGGTTTTACTTCATGACATCCCTGTCTTGCATCATCACAGCAGGTCCTGCACTAACAGAGATGTTACTTTTATGACAGCCAAGATTTCTGCACACTGGTTAAAAAAGTCTGAACTACTAAATGACAGATGGTCTTGGGTGTGTAATAGCGGGGTGTCTCCCTGCGCAAAACCAAGGCAACCAAATGTATGGTTACTGACATACAGTGACAGAGTTCATTTCCCAGTGTTTCCATTATTAAATGACAAGTAACAGCTCTAAATCCTGCACACTGCATCTAGTGTAAGGCAGTGACAAGTAAAAACAAACAGAAAACAACATTTGAAAACATATTTATAAAAACATATTAAGGCCAAATCCAAATAGCCCTGATTCAAACTGAATAACACTCACTGAAGCAACAGCCCAGATGAACTTGTACAGGTACATCTCAAAAATTTAGAATATCATGAAAACGTTAAATATTCTTTGTCCCTCATTTCAGAAAGTGAAACCCATGTATTATATCGACTCATTACACATAGACTTAAATATTTAAAGCCTTTATATCTTGAAATGCTGATGATTATGGCTTACAGAAAATGAAAACCCAAAATTCAGTCTCAGAAAATGAGAATATTGTGAAAAAGTTCAATATTGGAAAACCATGGCGTCACACCTCAATCAGCTAATTAACTCAAAACACCTGCAAAGGTTTCCTGAGCCTTTAAATGGTCTCTCAGTCTGGGTCAGTAGGCTACACAATCATGGGGAAGACTGCTGCCTTGACAGATGTCCAGACCACATGAATACCTCTTTGTTTAGTTTTTCATTAAATTTCGAAAATGTGCCCATTAATAACGTATTTTATGAATACTGCACAAAAAGACATTCACCGGTGTTTTCTAGCATTGGCTGATTCAGCGCTACTGAAATGTTGCTATGGAAAGCGGTTTTTTATGCTTAAAAGGTTTGAGGTATTTAACAATGACATTTCAATCTTTCTAAGCTTTCTTTTTACAAATTGTGCACTACCCAAATTGCAAAGGGGTATTTCAGGACAGGTGTATTTATTAAGCACCAGCATCCAGTAAGCAGCATGCCTCGTTTCCATCTGGGATGGGGCAGGACAGACATTGTGGTACCAGATACAAAAGATCTATAGTCTTCCAAGTAAGCTATTCTGATTCAAATCAAGCCATGTTTTGTTTTATGTTACACCTGTTTTGTGAATTGTTTGTCATTATAGATGCCACTGCGTCACCAGTTGCAAAACAAATCCACAAACGGGTACAAATACCAATCTGAACCTGATGTTGTCTATCTGAGAAAAACGGGTAATCCTTTCTCATAAAGCTGAACACATCCCAAAACGTACAAATAATAAGAAGAAAATAATAATAAGTAAATTAACAAATGAAAACATTAACTTGCGTTAAGAATGCATGATTCATATTTTACTAAAGTCAAACTGAACATTTATAAAATCAATCTGAACTTTACTTTACTTTTTTTTATAAACAAGAAACTTTCCTAAATTTCAAACATTTTTTTTTTTTTGTTGAACTGGGCCTACTCATTCCACCAATAACTTCATATCTTAAAATTCCTGCTTATAGGCTCCAGCAATTCCACAGCAAAAAACTTATCATGAGTTCTCAGGAAACGTTTAAAACTATACTCTGTTTCAAACAATGACTGACAACACTGTGAGCAATCATAAGGATATTTAAAGACTCTACTATTGTATGCTTTGGCCAGGTTTAAGAAGTTCAAGTTCATAACTAGGGGTCGACCTATTATTTGACTGGGGTATTATTTGGCATTTGGCTGATTAACACTATCCTATTTTTTTTTTTACTGATAACTAATCAAATTAATTAATCAAAAAGTGTAATACTTTGACTCCATGGCAGGGTGTGTCTTCCCCTCTGGCTTTTCATTCTCCACAGTCTCACCAAATGTCTTGCGTACAACATAATCTGACTGACTACATGTGAAATGAGAAAAACAAATAAATACTTAAGCCTGGGTGCCACTGACACAGTGAGCATGTTGAATCATTTCCTGTTTTGCTGCTGCTACTGCTAAGCTTTGTTCCGTTTCTCATGCTGATAGAGCTAGGGCTAAATTGTTTTGTTTTTTTTTCCTTTATTGTTTTCATCATGCAATTTCAATTTTGCCACATTAGGAACAATACCAGTATTCAGAAAGAGTTTACTCACATAGAAGAGCCATGTGGCTATGCGGTTCCCAGTGCCCAACTCTTTAAAGGCATCTGGTTCATCTTTCTGTGGAGAGAACATCAGGTTATACTATTCATAATTACACAACTATATTATGCAGAATTATATATATAAATCACTAAACATCTTACTCTTCCAAAGTCGAAATGAGGCTCATATTGACCTCCAACACCATAATTTGCAACCTAAAAAAAAAAAAAAAAAAAAAAAAGAAATAATCAGATGCCAGTGTCATAACTGTATGAAACTGATTTTCCAAAGGTGAAAACACAGAAGCTTTTTGAGCAGCAGGGGTTTGTTGAAATGCTATTTCTTTTAACTATGATGATTCTGACAAAATAAATCAATTTTGAAAAAAAAAAAAGAAAAAAAAATCAAGAGGGTGAATCAATTGAATGCTTTCAACAAATGAGCGACTCTTTACCTGCAGCTCTTCTGCTGTGTCTATTTCCAGCCCTGTGAGATCTTCAATTCTCTGGTTGATCCTATCAATCATTGGATCTTCATAGCCAGTCAACCAAGCGCTATAAAAACGGAGGGAAAGCAATACAATTGAGACAAGATGATAAAGAAGATAATGCTGATTCACATGCTTGGCCACTAGATGGCAGTAAAGACCTGTTGGAAAACTGGCAACAGAGTTGTCATGCAGAAACTTGCAATAAAAAGCCTGGGAAAAAAGGGGCCAAAAAGGAAGTCAAGTTTGGCATGACATGCAGGAAATAAGAGGGGAAGTAGAGGTATGAAGACCAAGACACAAAAGGACAGTGGCCTGAGATCCAGAATCTCCAATCAGCTCAGGGTACAGGGTTGTTCAGATTTCAAACTACATGTGCACTTCAGAACATTTATCACACTACCTGTCTTTCATACTCACTCCCACACCCCAGCCAAGAAAAAAGGCTTACAAACCAGTTGCTAGAAACAAATTCTCTCAGTGGACTTTAAAACACAATAACACAGCTAAAGCTGTACTTCCCACATCACAGAGTTTAAACTGAATTTTGTCTGGCAAACACCCTAGTAGACCACACAATCCACATAAAAACTGTCAATGCAATTAATTATACAACTGGAGACAATTTTATATAAAGTTAGAAATGATACAAAAGACGATCACAAAGGGAGTTGCTTTCAACACAGTCTTAAATTTGGAGAATTTCCAAGTTCACAATGCCGATGGGAATAACTCTTCCTCCACTGTCTTCAAGGTTTTTTCTCTAAAAAGGTTCTGCAGATTTACTTGTTATGTATGTATGACAGAGACAGTGGGATGATTCATTGCTTCTTTCTCAAGAGTCTGTGTTGATAGTAAGTCCAATTTAGGAAGGATCACTGGACCAAATGTGAGCCAGCAAATTTTTTTCTTGTATCTTCAAATCAGTTCAGAGTGAGTTCAAACTTGTCCGATTAGAACCTTATGTCTAACCATTCCTTCACTCTACCAGTTGGAAATACATGCTAGCTCACACGTAGGCACACAAAAACATCAAAGAGAAACCACACCCTTACACCAATGTGCACACTCACCCAAACATTAATTACCAAGACCAGTTAAACCAAAGAAATTTAGGGGGTTTGGTGGCCTCCTTGGCCTGCTATTTTTAGTTTGGGTTGTATGTTAAATTTACAACAGTGTATCCATCCAAGTGGGACAGTTATTCCACCACTTGGCAAGAAATATTTTAGTATGTTTTATATAATGAGGGCACACTCAGGGAAGAGATTTCGCAGTTTCTCGTGCTGATTTGGAGGTTAAAGAAGCAGAAAAGAGCAACAGCAGCTGTGATGAGCCCATATGAGAACATGATGCAAAGTCATTCCTGGAAAGCGCATTTGGTAACACAGACTTGACTCTTTTGATATGAAATAGCCCAGGAAGGGTGGCTGGGAGAAAAACAAGGCTTTCTACAACAGTGCAGATCCATGGAAATTACTAACACACTGGGTAAATTAAAAGACAAACAATATTCAGCTACACCGAAAAGCAACAACTGTTTAAACTCAGTCTACCTGAGTTTTAAGTTAGGCTAAATTCAAACCTCCTCTAGTGTTAGTTTTCCAGGTGCAGCTAAATATCTTCCTTTCTCCCATAGTATTTACCACTTGCAGGGATTTCATTTTAAGGTACAGAGATAAAGCTGAAGTGATGGATTGAAACTGAGGGGAAGATATCGTGGCTACTCCCGGTGACCTGTGACCCCTTACCTCTTGGAGACTCTGTACTGGGCCGTGGTAAGTTTCCCAGTTTGGGGGTCATGCACCGTTGCTCGCCTTAACTACAGTAGTTTTCCACAGCGGAAGGACACCAAGGTTGAGGAAGAGACGATTAATAGGAAGAAGGAATGTGGCACACACAAACAGACACATGGAAAGCAGAGAAGGAAAGAGGGAGAGAGAAGAGAGGCAGATCTGGTCACTAGTTGTCAATTATATTCTGAAGAAGAAAGGCCCAGGATGTGTTTCATGAGGCAATTTTAGAGACAGATTTCTTACACCTGAAAACCAACTGGGAGGAAATATGTGCCTCTGATACACTTTCTGGGCCATAAAAGCAACTATGTTAATTTCAACTAGTAGAAAAAGTAACACATTTTCCCCTCCTGTACTTTCTTGTGTTACCTTTCTGTGGCAGACTCCTGAGCAGAGACATATCAACTAAGCCCTCAGAAACTTTTATGGAATCGAGACCACTTTCCTCTCAGTATTCAATAACCTTGCCTTTTCTTTGATTTTTTTATAACAATTTTGTTAAAGACAATGCCTCTGTATAAACAGAGGTCCCCAACAATAACAAAGATCCACACGTTTATAAAATATTGTACGCTTCAGCTCAGGAGTCTCTTATTTTTAAAGGCGAAGAAATTTAGTGATGCAGATGGGTGGGGATACAGAGGATAAATGGGATGAGTCATGGAGGGAGAAAGGAGAAGAAAATCTCACTGTCTCCCTCTCACTTCTCTTCTGCGTCATCTATTCTGGGCGGCTCCAGTCCACGCCTTACCTTTTGCTGATCCGGTATGAAGCTGTCTCCAGCACTCCAGTGATGGGGTTAGAGATGGTGGCCCTGCGTAGCTGTGAAGCCAGGGATATGATTTACACACACAGTGGTACACACACATAAAAAATGTGTGTGTCTGTGTGCTTGCATGACTAGCAGCATCACATCAACCAGCCCCACAGCTTTGACCCTAAGCCCCCCTAAACTGGATGCTAGAAACTTTTCAGGCTCAAAAAATAACCACAGTTAACTGTAAAATTAATACTGTAGCTTCACACATGCATCATGGGAGTTCTCAAATTACAGTCACTTACTCGTGGCTTTGCCAGTTGCTTAACCTTCTCGATTTCTTTGTCAGAGATGATGTCAAGGTAGCGGACGATGTAGGGGCGGTCCCACTCATCTTGCTGTTTGACAGGTGCCAACACATAATGGGGGTTGTGGTTGTTGTCATAATATCGACAGAAGAGCCGGCTCTGTCTGCGGGGTGTCTGGTAAAGACAGAAGAAAAGTATGAGAATTCAAATTGGTTTAAAAAATAAAGCTAGAAATTGAGATTTGTTCTTTGTCTTTCCCACCATTTTGATGCCTTCGCCTCGACAAAGCATCTCGTACTTCTTCCTTTCTGGGATGAGACTAAAGCTGGCCTTCTTTTTTGGCTTCTTCACCTTTTCGGTTGTTTCCCTTTTCCCTCGCTCCTTTTGCATTTGACCTGACTCCTCCTCAGCTTTTTTCTGCTTCTCCAACTGGAACTCAAAGTACTTCAGGTTGCCCTTGGCACGCTGGTGTTCTGGATCTGCAAAGGGGATCAATGACAGGCACAGAGAAATGACAGTGGTGATTAAAAACAGCAATGATGGCAGAAATCTCACCTAAGAATATCAGATCCCTGCAATCAAAATAACTGTGCTGACAACTTGATGCAATTCTATATTTAACAAGACGTATAAACAGGACTGCTAAATTCATGGGCTGATTTAATTATTGCATTAACAGATGATAGAAGTAAAATTGGCACAGCAGTCTGGGCAGAGATTAATAATAGGTCTACCAAGAAAGTCTGTTTACATCTCTTGAAAAAGGCTTTTTTATTTTATCTATGATACTACTGCAACAAAAACCTCCCGATCAACTTCCAATAGGGTTATAATCTGACCAGTATCTGACTGTAGGAGGTAACAACAACACATAGGCTCTAAATAGGAAAAGTATCCAAAGGTGTTGCAGTGAAACTGTACTAACAGATCATATAGCTTATATTTGTGTGCTTTGGAAATACTGGCCAAAAGGTTGCAATATAGCTTTATTTTGTTAATTTCTACAGTGTCATTTGATTCAACAAAAGACAGCCAGGTGACTGTGCATAGTTCAAATACAGAAGACAAAAAAACCCCACAAAATAAAGCACACTAACTAAAGACTTAAAAGTTTTAATATCACTTCATAGGAAAAATATGCCTCTCACAATAACAACAAAATCATAATATCAAGTGACTCACCCAGCTCAAGTAGCCTTTTGGTGTACTCCAGTGCTCGTTCTATCTCCCCCTGTTGGTAGATGGCATAGCTCAGGTAGTCAAGCACTGTCACCTTGTCCAATGTCGACTCCTCTCCCTCGTCAAGCTGCCTCAGAGCCTGGGCCATCCACAGCTCCGTGTGGTAGTAGTCTACATCAGAATAGGCGATTTTCCCCAGCTCATAACAGTCTTCCACTGTCATACGGCTCTTGTGTTTCACACCTGGTAAGGAGAATATTCTTCGTAATTGACAAACTTTATCCCTACGTGTCAAAATTTACTGACGCTTGTATAGCACATCAAAAAAAGCATTTAAAGAGGCAAAACATGTGCCAGGTAGAGTGCTAACAAACTAAAGGCTTTTACCAGGTAGGTCTCCTGTAGAGATTGTGTTGGCATCTAGTTTATATGTGTCTTGTAACCGTAGGAGAGCTTTAGCTGCTCCGGTCTGGTCCTCATCTGTTGGGAAGTGCTGTCTCTGGATGGTCAGGTTGGAAATAAATACTGAGGGAGATGGAAAAATAGAATGAGTGAGAAAACTGTGTTGTAAGAAAGACAAGCAAAAATAAAAACTCAACTAATGGTTGGAGAGATGGCTTCAGTGACTTATTTTGAGGTGAAAAAATTAGAGCCTAAATGTTTTTATAACCATGTTGGAAAAAACAGCCTTATTTGAATAGATAACCGTCTGTGGCAATCACCCAAAAACCATACTCTTCTACAGCAATAATAAGGCAGTCCAGAAATCAGTGCATCACAGGGCAGTAGTATTGAACCTTGGAAGCAATCAATGTCAACATGTAATTGAAAAATTTGCATTCATTTTCATCATTACTCTCCATAATACAGCCTTGTGGCATTACTATCCTCAAATCCAATAAAAGTGCAAGCATGAATACTAACTCTACAAAAAATTTGGGCTGGGCGATAATGACCAAGATGTATATCTTGATATATTTTAGCTAAATCTCGATATTCGATATATATCTTGATATATTTGTCCATGAAGACGGAATAAAAACAGATTCAGTTTTGAGTTGAATCCACATGAACTGAATACTGTCTTTTATTGCATCAGTTTCATAGGTGGACACGTACATTAATTATATGAAAAGAAACTACCTGTATATAAATGAACGAAGGATTAAATAAATTAAATCAAGAAATAAAGTAAATTATTAGAGTAATAAGTCAAGTAAAGTAATAAGTAGTTATATAAAGTACATTTCTTCTCTTCAAAACAAAATACATATAGCTGTGCAAATACGCAAAAAGTAGAAAGAGAACATAAAAAATACAAATAACATTTACTACATCTGACAAAGTAGCTTTTCTCTGAGATTGGTAGTTCTTTCTATTAAAAGTACTTTCTCTTGTGAACAGCCCCTGAGTCCTGAACATTCAAATATTTTGTTTTAATAAACAATGTAAATTGATATGGGCAATGTAACAAATATGCCTCTCTGTGTTAAGCTCACAAAACAGGAAATATATGCCCGTTAGGGGTGCTGCTGTCACAAACAAACGGCGATCAGGAAGAAAAGACGGCGTAGAAGAAGACGAAACCAGGGGGGGGCAATGAGTTTCGTGAAGTTTCGGAGGGGGAGGGAGGTGGGGAAGGACAAAGAGCAACACAGAGTCAAGAGAAGTAGGCGAAATGGCAACTCGCGTTTAAGTATTTTAACATAAAACTAATTATATCAATAAAATGATATTGTCCCGTGTCATATCTCATATAGAAATATATCAATAGAACTTAAAATCTCAAGAAATTGTCCAGCCCTACAAAAAATTACTGTAACTTTGCAAAAATGTAGCACTGCAGCATTTGGAAAATCATGCATGTATAATACATGTAATGAGCATAAGGAGTTAGTAATAAATTCTTATTTCAGAAACGTTCCCTTTATCCATACCATCAGTGGTGTCACTCAGCACAAGACTCTCCAGGTCGCCCCACTCTGTGTTCAGCCTCTTCATCAGTTTGAAGGCATTAACAGGGTGTCCCAGGAAGCCCTCGGGGTCCTGTATGGCAGTGGCCGACAGTGAGTCCAACTTATCAGCCCAACTAAAAATCAGTGACAAAGAGTTAGATCAGTTGCAATCACTAAAGGTGCAGAAAACCTAAAAGCAATCTTTCCCAGTTCAGATACACTTTGAGAACAACAAACTGCACAGCCTCAAAGAAACAAAGAATGTCTATTCTGTCCTTCAAGACTGACAGAGAAGTAGTCCAGAATCTTACACAGAATGGTCAGAAGATATACCGATGTGCAAGCCAGCTTGTACTTAAAGCAGTCCAGTTTAGTAAAGAATATAAAGTACAACAGTGAGAAATCCACAATTAGTGACTAATCCCACTGCACCATGACACACTGTCCAGCAGATAAAGACTTCGAGCAGAAGCATTCATGTTCATAACCATAATCAAGTACAGATAAAAAGGTAGACTCTCCTTGCCTATTTGCCAAAATCCAATAAAATAAAGTAAAGCCCAGTAAGTCCTACAAGTAGAAACAGAGAATTAAAAAAAAGATACCAATTCAATTTCACAACAGTCTTTTGTAACAAACTTCTCAGGAAATGCTCTTTTTGATCTTTCTAAAACTAGGTAAGTGCATGAGTTTAGTTTTATCTGTATTCAAAACATGTTGCAGCTAACAAAACTGATCTTATACAAAGTCACTGCAAAAGAAGAAGAAGAAACGGCAAAAGCTTGTGCAGCTAAAGACAGACGACAGTAACTCACAGTGTCATCAGCATAAATACAAAATAATACTTTGTAATATTCTGTCCAAGGCTGTTAACAAAGAAGGTAAATAAAAGTGGCCCTAGGGCTGAACCTTGAGTTACCCTTTGTGAATTTCTAGTATGTCAGAGGTTTAACTGAACAGCCCACATTCTACTGGTAAGCCTATCACCCAACAGCATGATCTGAAAGCCTGGTGGCTCTGAGACAAGCTAATAAGAAGCTGTCATCAACAGTATCTAAGGCCTTGTGGAAGTCTATAAAAAAGGTAAGGCTCAAGAAAATCTTTTCTGTAACTCTCATGACTGCTTGTAGTACAATGTTTTTTTTTCCTGAAAACTAGACAAAATAGAGTTGGAAGCCAAGAACTCCTGTACTTGCTCACTGACCAAGGTTCAAGCATTTCAGGTAATACACAGAGTTTGGAGATCAGTCAATAATTGTTTAAGATAGTTATAGTTGAAGAGATGTTGTGTTGATACAAAGGTATCATGTTTTGTGCATAAACTTACCGTTTGACCTGCTCAAGCTTGTTCTCCTCTGCTTTGATGTAATCTTTCAGAGAGGTGACCAGGTCTTTTTCTGTGTATAACAGGTCTGTCATCTGACCTGTGGAAATAATCAGAAATACTCCCCATCAATATTACTGTGATATATAACAATGCATTACTCTTCAGTTCAGGGTACTATAATCTTATACAATTCTATGATTTTATGTGTGGTAAAGCATGAAAAAGGAACAAAAACACACAAATCATCAAACGTTACAACTACTTGCTTGATTTTTTTACCTATAGAGGTGAAGAAGTCATTGTGGGCAGAAAGCGACTGTAGGCAGCTTAGCAATAATAAACACCAAAATGGTAGCTCCATCCTGGGGAAAGAGTGAGAGCATTATACATAAATTCTTTTGGAAGTCTACTAGACACTCATCTCTAACACAAAATCTGACTAATCTCTGATTCATAAAATTTGAAGCTGCTAAACTCTAGCACCACTTGAAAGGAACGATGTTTCAGTCACCTACTCTCTGGATTATTTGAGCTCCCTACTAGTAAGCCGAATCAAAGGTTTAAGACTTTCATATGCACCAAGAGAACAGCTGTTGTCCTAAACCTACTTGATACATCAAACTGCTGTCTTCCTTTACTTCCTCTTTTGCTGCTTCAACTTAAACCAAAATCTATTTTTGCACAACTAAAGACAGAAAATAACCTTCAGACATGCCCTGAACAGTTGAACAGAAACAGAAATTGTAAACAAGGCCTGAGGATTGTCTGGAGTAAGTGGGGCATAGGCAGTTTTCTAAATGTAAAGATAAAGCAAAAGATAAGTCAAAGCCATGACCTAAAAACTCAGAGAACTGTGTTAATTCTTTCATGAGAAGAGCCTTGCAGCCACCACACAAAGCCAAATATAAGTCTGTGGTGGCTGTAACTGTGTCCGGTCTGGCTTTTGGATTTGGCACGGTCATGACTACATAGAGCCTGTGGCATGTGAGGAGTGGACCTGTGGTTATTCTACCCAGAAAGACAGCAATGTTAAGAGAACACAGACAGGAAGATATGTTCAGGACAAAGAAAGGTGTGCACATCTGTGTACAGACAATTAAAAATGTAGTCCATAGGTATATTTTGAGAAATCCTGTTTACAATGAAGACAAAAATACTGAAAGTATACCCAAAGTTGAACCTTGCTCTAAAGTAACACCTGTATTGCACATTGCAGTAAAATGTTTTTAAAGTGAATGTGAATAGACTTGGAGGAAGGTGCTGGAAAGTAGTCATTCCAACAGAATCCCAGACTGCCAAACTCCTACGACCAAAATATGTGGGTCTGTACGAACTTAAGTGGGAATACTTTGCTATAATTATTGCTAAGATTATCACTGAGTGTCATGATATACTAAATATATATCTTTATCTTCACAGAGGAAACAATCAGAGCAGTCCTTTTTTTTTAGTAGAGGCAGAGGTGAGTTGATCATAAACTCTGGCAACAATCTCTATGGTTCAAACATAAAAATCCATAAATATGAAGCCAAAAACACTATAATCTTCATTTTGATATGGAGGCTTAGTTTGGGGTCAAATATTTGTAGCCCCTTTTTTAAGAGCATTTCTAAAGTAAAGCAAAGTATTGTTTGGTTCTCAGGTCTAACATGAAAAATACCCTGCTTTTGAGGTCATAGACAGTATATCAGCCAAAAAAAAAATACAATTAAAAGTACTTGAAGCAAAAACGACAAACATACAAACTTGGACACAAACAAATAAACATAACCACTTATGCACATCTCCATGCTTGTTTAGCAAAAACCATAACCTGGTGTCAAAGTAAAGGTCATGCAAGAACTTCTCACGGGTACAGATTAGTAATTCCTTTCACTGGAAGTTGTTGGCATGCTCCGACAGGTTCTGACACCGCAACCAGAGCAATCCTTCAAAGTAAAAGAGCAACTTAATATGACATTTTAATTAAAGTCAGCAGCAGACGGCAGAGAAAAGTAAAATTAAATCTGAAAAGCTTTGCTTATTAAATTGAACAAGAATTTCATTACATTTGACTCAAATGAAAGTTTCGTTCTGTTTAATCAGCAAGGAAAAGTACAAATTATCATTATCCATAGCTGTCACTGCGGTGTCCCCAGAACCTGGGTTGGTATTTAGTCTATACTATAAATATGCCTCTGCTATTTTGATTTCCTAGCTCAACGTGAGTACAATGTAATTATTATAATGACAGGGAGACAGTGACTGTTCCTCCTTGTCATAATGATGTAGAATTGTAACGCAAAGATTAAAGCTGTTAGTGTAACAGTTATAATTTAGGTTCATGTGTCAAACTGCACATGAAAGTGAGAGTAAGTGAGAGTGCTTTGTGCATACATGCATGCATGAAATACAGGGGCACATCACATCACATTTATTTACCACACAGCTTTAATGCAGTTTGTTCAAACAGATTATATAAAACTGTTTTTGCAAGACATTTGCCTTATTTTTCCTCATGCATTTGAAAACAACAATATACAGAACATTCTTTTTTATAAGGATATTAATACTTTTCCCTTTAGCGACATGTCAGTACTCATCAGAGTACTGTGAATGGCAAAAAAGGATATAACAAAGTATATCACTTAGCAAAGATTTACATTTTCTTTTCTATGTTTTTGTTTTTTATGCTGCCCTACTTAGGCTTGAATGACTAAGATCAGAACTCAGACAGTTACTTTCAGTTGTGGAATTTTAATTTGGTAGTGAAAAGGAACAAAAGCAACAGAAATACTGGCAAGAAGTGGGGTATTTCCGCTTGGAGGCAGAGCTTAACTGCTTTGTCAGAAGAATACACCTCTAAATGAGTGCATAAAGAAAAGTTGTTCTTTGGATTTAACTCAACAAGCCAAAGAGACTGAAAAATAGCCCAAGTGGTGTACTGTCATAAACATTTGGAGGTATAGTGAAACATGAGAGCATTATTTATTCAAACCTATACCAATATCATTGGGTGGTTTATTACTACTCTCTAATAACATTGAAACTTTGCTGCACTGAATAGCATTAGAAGCTAATTTTATACCAAAGGCATTCAATTATCTCAAATTTGTCAAAACGTACTGGATTAATAAACAGTTTCATTGTCATAGTTTTGACCCTCTAAAATGTGAGTATTATTGGTATATATTGAGAATGCAATTGATTATTTTCTATCTTGATATACCTACTGTGAAGTGAAATAGATAGAAGGCCACTCCTCTCTGTCTACAGTTTGTTCTAGTATCTTCTTCGCCTACATCCCGACTGTCTTTTCCAAGTTTAACAGGGATTGAAGCAGAGGAGTCAGATAACACAGGATGTGGATGGAAGAGGACTGCCACGTCTTCGCCCCTCCCCGCCGGGGAAGCTCATGTGTAGACTGTACAGTGCCCCATGGAGTCTGAATTTTTACCTGCTGTAACTCGAGTAATAACCCCTGTTATCTCATTGATAGCAGTCAGGGGGTTAATATCTGGAAAGCTAATCGTGCTGCTTGTTTAACAAACATGTAAATGTTAACCAAAGAGAGAATAACCTCGCAAATACGGAGTCGGGCCATATTAGCATATACCAGCAGTTAGCATAATATGTCACTAACGCATTTAAGCGTATTTGACTGCAAAACACATGACTGTTTGTTTCTTACTTAATATTACGAGTGTATGTACGGCTGCTATTAAGTGCATGTAAAAAAGCATAAGACAGCAGCATCCCACGCCACACAGTACTGGAAAATCATAACATGTTAGTTTCTCCAGTAAAACTTAAGACGTAGTTGTCCGTGCTCATTCAATACGACTTGAGCTAACAGAATTTTGCCAGGCATACTTTTCCTGCACACATTTAGTTACGTTTAATTCGTTGCTGCAGCCGAAAATCATTTTAAAAAATCAAATTTTCTTCCAGGTTAGCTTGCTGTAGCTAGCATGGCTAGCTAACGTTTCCCTGACTCTTCTAGAATTTGGAACGTTGGTTTAGCTTAACAGACCCTGGCTGTGTTTAGCCGTTACTACAGGAAACATTCCATACAGTTAGAAAGAGAGTTAATATCTACAGTTTTACAGAGGGGATACGCGGAGGGACACCGTACGTTTCCCCCATTTGATATGAAGTAGGACTAAGTCGTTACCTTAATGAAATCATCTTCAAGCAAAAGTGTCCCTAGTCGTGGCGTCCACTGAAGCCGTAGACCCGACGCAGCCAACGGTAAAAAGGTGAGCACGACGTCCTGTGGTTCGTCTATAAGTGATGCATCGGCACAGAGCTCCTGACAATCTGGTGGTAAAGGGCTGGATTTCTGAAAGTCTGAAGGCTACGTGCAGATTCTCACATGCATTCAGACTGCAGACTTTTGGGGGCTGTCGTTTGTAAATTGCAAGGGGAGGTGTCTATACTTTTCTTGACCCAATTTTGGGACAGACTTAAAAGTCTGTTTTATTGCATCAAATTGTGTGTTACTTCCAGCTTTACTCACGTGACACACGCCGGAATTGTACAACTCATATGTGCTTTCTGTTACTGTCCTCCATGGCCCAATGTTGAATTGCCTCCTTTCTGTTTTACCACAGGCTATAAATTTACTAACGGAGAGCTTTGCCAGCTTTAAGTCCCCTACGCCCATTAACTAAACGTCAGTTGCTGCTATCTGTGCATGTTTTGTCATTGTCAACTTTACCACCTCATCTATTTTCTCTCTTTTTCACCTGCAGACTCCTCTTCCTACTTTTCCAACATTCCAGAAAATTCATCCCGCCCACAAAAACACTGTGACTGGAGGGAGGGAATTCCTCTTGTATGCTACTGAGTTCAGAAGGGTGGAGCAAAGTGTTTGTGGCTGAAAGTGGTTGGGAGAGATGCAGTATGTTATATTAGATGCCAAACAAACAAATGCAAACTAGCTTAATCTCTGACATGGACAATGTAAACACTAAATATGTCTCAGTCATGTGCAAACCTCCATTCAGCTTTGAAATACTTTTCCATTTGGATAGTGTTGAACACATGGCATGACTCAGCATATCAAAACATCATCACCTCACTGAGTAAAATTGAAATCATTAACCTTTTAATGTAAAATTTTTAACTTAATTAACTATTTCTATCAGCTATAAACAAATATATGTATATTGTTAATAAGGCATAGTGTAAGAAATAATGTGGAACCAGCAGATTAAAAGTAGGAAATACTCCTATCTAGAGTGTTTCAGTTTAAAAAAAAAAAAAATCCAACTGTTTGTACAGTCTTAGCTTACTTTTCTGAAGGTGAACTGTTAAAAAAAGAAAGGAAAAAAAATTCTCAGTGTGAAAACTCAAGTCATCGGCGGATTTCTTCCAACGAGGTGAGCCTGCTCCCAAACAGCAGCTCCTCATACGTAAGCAGCTGTTGCAGGAAGTTTATGTTGGGTGCTGTGCATGCCCTCCTCTCTTTCAACCAGCGCAGGGCATGAAGCAATGACCAGCATCGATGCTCCATGAGGAAGGCAAGTGTTAAAGCTGAGCTGCGACTTCTACCCATACTGCAGTGGACCAAAACACGACCGGCAGGCTCAGCCCTAAGGGCTTTGTTTATGAAGCTGGATGCCAGTGGCAGTGCCTTCACCAGGTCCTGCTGTGCATCATCAGTCAGACGTAGCCTCAGGTAGCACAGCATGTTGGGGAAAGCATCTGGGCTGTTTGCTGTGGCATTGACCACATGTGTGATGTGGAGATTTTTGATGATGCGGTAATCAGAGGCCTGGGCAGCAGAGCCCTGGTAGAGAGCTCCTTCCAGGATCTCTGAGGGGTAGATGGTGAGGGTGTGGCGCTCAGGTTCCAACAGGACCATACGTGGTGTGCAGAGGAAAGGATAGAGGGTATAGAAGGCTGAGAATCCCCCCAGCAGGATGACAGGATCCATTCCCAAACCACTGAGCTGGAAGAAACAACGCTGAAGGTCTGGGGAGTCTGTCTTGGCCTTTGCACTTCCAACTAAATGAAAGACACATAAAGAACTCTGTTTATCTAGACAGCATGATAGAGCAATAGAAAGCTAACATAAGGTATGCTAAGCAGACTAGAAGTGTACTGCTGACCTGGGCTGCATCCTTCCTCTGCATACAGCAGAATTATAGAGTACTTCTGTAGCTCTATACAGCTGATTAGACAGCCCAGCTCAGGGTGGATCACCGTCACAGCAGCCCTCGCTGTCACCACATGGCTGTCTTTGTACCTAACAGAAATTGAATAGTAAGGTATGTTCACAAATGCATCATTACTGCAAAGCCAAAAAGACATGGGAACAGAAATTAACAGTAGGGTGTCATGATAATTAAACTTACTAGGGACCCTATATTATGTAATCTCTTGCCTCTTCTTAACTACCAAAAGACTGTAGGCAAACTGCTGCATTCCTATCTCAATTGCACAAACATGGTGGCAACATTTTGAAAGTTGTCACCATGTTTGTGCAATTGAAACAATGCTCTCTCTTTGGCACACAGTTGTGTTTGGTTGAAAATACACCTGCAGATGTGGAAGTTGATTGTAACATGGATGTGTGATGAAGGCAATGTTGATAACTTCTAAGGCCTGTGCTACTGTGGGGTTGCTTTTCAAAGTACATGTGTTGTCTTAATGTGTCAATGATGTTTTGTATTGTGACTTTTTTTGACACTGCTTTTGTATCTAAACAGCAATAGGTTTTACCCACCTTTCTGGGCTGCGACAGTCCAGAATGAGCATATAGTAGGGATCATACAAGGCAGGCTGGCCATCTTCTGCACTCAGCAGGTTGTAAACCTGCTGTGGGGTGATATATCCTCGTTCTATGCAGGCTGATTCTGGAAGAGAAGGTATCAGCACCTCTTCCTTCTCATATACTGTGTATAAATGGAAGAAATACAAAGAGTGTAGTGAATTGGTATTTGCAGTAATTTTTAAGATGGAAAGAGTCATAATAATTCACCCCTTACCTTTGTTCTGGATTGGTATCATGGAAGAATGGTTACTGTTTGTACTGTTGACCTCTCTGTCATGGATGCTGCTCACTGTTTGGGATGTGTTGACAGGTTCTCTGGAGGTCACTCTACAGCTGTTATTGACTCTGGCACAAACAGAGACATAACGGAGAAGTGGGCGATGTCAAGACTGAGATAGAGCAACATTAAAGGAAAATTAATGTAAAAGAAATAATGACTTTTTTTAGTTTTATAAAGCTAAAAAACACATCAGAACTCTACCTGGTCAGTACTACGCCCATTTCGTCTAAGTCATTTGTTAGATGCATCTGCTGTTCCCACGAGTCCTTCATTCAAAGAGCATGCTTCACAAAGAGGTATAGTTAAAAAATCCCTCAAAAATACCAATCAGGAATAATATATATTTTTTTAAATCCTTCAAAGCAGTACTTGTTTTAAAGCGGTGATTCTAACTTGTACCCTGCTTCTCTCTGCCTTAATTTAGCTGGTGGTCTTGGAAACATGGCGACAGTTAAGTGCTCTAGAGGGACACATGGTAGCTGGCTCTGACAGGTGACGAAGGAGAGACCTGGTAGGAGCCCCACTTCACCAAAATTAACTTCCAGCAATTGTAGTGTAAATGGAATTTTAGTTTGGATGACATTCCAAGTAAAAACAATCCAATTATGTTACACTTAGATGCAGAAAGTTGAGGATTTATACACAAGATTATGACCTGTAAGGGTTAATAATGTAACAACAATGCATAATGTAACAATAGCTCATAATGTAACAATAATGTAACAAAATGCTGTTGTTACATTTGGTGTCTTTTTTACATTATGAAGCAAGCAACTGTTTTCTTCTAATGCGATAATTTATTACTATATTTATTATAGAGTGAGTCAATGATTTATGGCTTCACATGAAAATGGCTTCACAATTGTTCACAATAGTGTAGTTTGCACTAAAAGCACACTTTCAATAGTTTTTAGTTTAATTTTAGACTAAAAAATGTTCATACATAAACACCCCCACTCCTCCCGGGCCTGAGCTGTCATTCTGCAACTGACTGTTTTACATTGCATGACTCAAGAAACTCAAAGTTCATTTCTAAATGCTCCCAGATTTGACCGAATTTGTTTTACAGCTTGTTTTTTTTTTTGCATTATTCGTCTATTGTTATGGTCTGTTTTTATCACCATAACAGGCTGGTCTGCTGTGTGATGTTGCTCAGTGGAAATATTCTTTATTCCTCCAGGGTACACTGCTACAGTGCAAGAGTTGATCTGCTTATATACCATAATAACAGTGAAATGTGTGCAACAGGTTTCAGGATAAATTGTCTTGCTTTGTTTCAGACACTTATACCAAACCCAGAGGAATATATACAGTATATAGACCCCATCATGTTAAAAATATAATTCATTTAAATTAACAAGGGCTATTCAGTAAATCACCTTTTCTTTTAAAGTTAACACTTGAGCCAACCTGAGCTGAATCTTCCATTTTTTTGTTGTCTTTCCCCATAACAAGAATTACAATACAATTACTATACTAGAATAGTGTAAGAGGATGTCACTCTGACAATGAAATCTGCACAGAGGAGAAGTAGAACAAAGTAGCAGTAGACCTCACAACCAGCGTTCTTGGTGAGAAACCAAAAGAATGTGCAGACAGGGAGCAGCTTTAGAGGATGACCTAAAGGCATGTGATACTGTCTGGACTGCTCTGGTGGCCAGGTTTATTTAGAAACTGAGAAAAATAAGGCACGTACAACCAGTTTGGAGATTTGCAAATCAGTTGGATCCCCCTGGATTAGCAATAAATGAGGATCAGTCTCTTGAGTGCTGTAATGAAGAATTCCTCTAGAGGGCAGCACTGGAGTATTTACTCAATGGCCAAGGAGACACCCATCTGAAGCCCTGCAAAAATGGAAGATCCTCACTGAAGTTTAGTGACATAGGCTGACAAAAGAATTAACTACCCCTTGGGAGTTACTGAAAAAGGCATGAAAACTTTGGATGGGGGCCTTGCAACTTCTGATTACTGATGCCAAAGGTAAGTGAAGGGTTAAGAAGCCCAACAACAGGAGTGCCTAGCAAGAGGCTGGCACCAAATCTGAGCAGGAGGCCAATGGTAGGGTAACAGCAGCGGATGTCGCCTGGGGCCTGGCAGGGTGTCATCAGTGGTTGTGGGACTTAGTAGGTTTAGCCAACTGGGGGTCATAAAGTTCAGAAAGGCCTCAGAAAGGATGTCTGAGTCACCAAGGCTAACAATGGCATAAGACATTTTTTTCTTCTGTGAGCTCCACAGGACACAGTAAAAGACTTTAACAGATTTCACAGAATGCAGGACCAGGACGGGGGCAGAGGGTGAGCTGCTTTAGGGGATGCAGGATCAATCTAGGGGACAAGCTGATATGGGACACAGACTGCAGGCTTGCAAAACAGCACAGATGAAAAAAAGTGCAGGGTGGTTGCAAACAGGCAGGTTTTTAGCATTTATGGATTCAGGCAGGACTGTTCCTGGTGGCTAAAGTGAAGACTGGCATGGCAAGCCAGATGGATGGTTGCAAGAAGACTAAGTAGCAATCTGGAGGCTTAGAGAAAATGGATTGTGGGGCTGGCAAGCTTCAAACTAGAAACGAGTCCAAGAAATCCAAGAAGGCAGGAAAAAAATCAAGACATAAGGTTTTCTCTAAAATTGTCTTTCTTGGTTCAGTCAGGTAACAAGTATCTCAGAAAAAAGCAGAACAATTTTGGAGGGACAAGAAATGAAAATCCACTGTATGACATAACAAAAAGGAAAGTAACAAAGGAAGAAAGCAGATTGGTGATACTGAAATGGGATGTGGAGTATGAGGTTTAATGGGAATTCCAGGTAACTGCAAAATTAATCTGGATGGTGCAATCATGTATTTGGTAAAGGAGTATATGTGTGAAGGTGGTGAATACATAACAGTAAAAAGAAAAGAGTATAAGGCCAAATCTGCCCTTCAGTCTGCAAATTCATAAGTGACCCATGTAAGTCTACAGGGGAAAAAAGTGCAAAAGTTTGATGTGGAAAGTAAATCTTAGTATCAAATTTGTGTCCTCAAGCATGAAAACAGACTAATACTGCCCCCTGTTGTCACCTAGGTGACTTTATTTCAGCTGGTGAATACACTCCCCTCCAAAAGTGCTGGAATGGTGAGGCCAATTCCTTAATTTTTGCTGTAGAATAAAAATATTTGGGTTTGACATCAAAAGATAAATATGAAACAATAGATCATCATTTCAGCTTTTATATCCAGGTATTTACATCTGGATCTGATACACGACTTTGAAGATAGCACTCTTTGTTTGAACCCAGCCATTTTTAATGTGAGCAAAAGTATTGGAACATGTGACTGACAGGTGTGTTTTGTTGTCTAGGTGTGTCCTTTCACATTGATTATTCACTCAATAAATGGCGCTGAATGTCTGCACTCAGTTTCAGATTGGGGTTTAGCCTGTGCAGACTGCTTTTGTAGTTAGAGGTGTAACCAACAGGAAAACCAGAGAGCTGTCTATGGGTGAAAAACAAGCAATTGTGAAGCTGAGAGAATATGGGAAATCAATCAGAGCCACTGCACAAACATTGGCCATAGTCAGTACAACTATTAGGAATGTCCTGAAGAAGAAAGAAACCTCTGGTGTACTCAGTAACAGATGTCCAACAGGCAGACCAAGGAAAACATCAGCAACTGTTAGTGACATCAGCAACAACCTCAAGAGGGCAGGAGTTAAGGTATCATAATCTACTGTTCACATGCAATCAAGATCCTTCATCATGCAGCAAGATAATGACCCAAAACACAGCCATAGCAACAAAGGAGTTCATCGGGGGCAAGAAGAGGAAAGTTTTAGACGAGCCAAGTCAATCTCCTGACCTAAACTCTATAGAGCATGCATTTTACCTGCTACAGAGGAGACTGAAGGGAGTAAAGCCCCAAAACAAACGACAACCGAAAGAGGCTGCAGTGAAAGCCGGGAAAAGCATCACGAAAGAAGAATGCAAAAGTTTAGTGATGTCAGTGGGTCACAGGTTTGATGCAGTTATTGCAAGAAAAGGATTTGCAAGTTAATATTAAGTCTCATCCACTTTAATCTATTTTAAACCACTCTGTTCCAATACTTTTGCTCACCTAAAATTTGGTGTTCCGTTACAAACAATGCTATCTCCTAAGTTTTGTATCTGATCCAGATGTAAATACCTGGAAATAAAGCTTAAATGTTGATCCACTGTCTTATATTCAGCTTTTGTGTAAACCCACATGTTTTCAGTCTACAGCAAAATAAAGGAATTGGGCTCATCGTTCTAATACTTTTGGAGGGAAGTGTACTTCATACGGTCAGAGAGGAATGTGTACACTTCTTCAGCCTTGTGTGCACATGTCTATGTCAGTGTGCACATATACATGACATATCACATACTGTATGAATGGTGTTTGCCCATGCAATCATTACCCTCTTTTGTGTTAATGCAGGTTCACTTTAAAGTAAGCATGAACTGTGACAAACAGTTCTCTGATGCTGCAGTATTGTGGACCTATCAGTGGCCTCGATGCTAATGCTGGTTCTTTGTAGTTGTCAGTGTTAGGACCTTCACCCCCAGTATTAGGAGTCTGTTTACTTAAGCAGACCTTTCCCCATGTGACTGGTGGACTCCATGATGCCTTTCGGCTTACATGCAGTGACAGAGATACAGACAGAGGCGAGGCTGGGAACAGAAAACTAGGGAAGAATTGTCAGGAATGTCACAGACAAGTGCCACAGATGAGATCAAACAGTTAAACTCATTAACCATTAATCAGCAGAGCACACTACAATAAAGATAAGACCTCTGGTCAGTGATATATAGCTACCCTAGTGGGTCAAATTCCTCTTTCAAGGCTGCTATCTTCCACCAAATGCCATAAAATGTGTCAGCATACAGATATCTTTATGGACCAGCAGATGTTAGTATTTGCTCAGACAACTGTCAAATGAGAGTGCTTCTTTAATTAGCCTACAGGACAACAAACAGAGCAGGAGCAAAGTCCACCTGGGAAGTGGGAGGAAGCACATGAGCTACCTGCACTAGAGAGCGGCTCATTGAGTACAGTGCAGCCACAGAAACGTTGGTAGACAGCCGCTTACGTCTTTATGAATCTCAACTATTGATAGAAGTAGTGGGGCGAGTAAATGGAGCTAGGAGATGAAATGGGACTGTGAGGAATTTAAGCTGGTAAGTGGTCTTTTATCTCGCCGTTTTTCTCGGTTTTCTACACCTATCTGAAAAATGGCCTGTTAGAATACATTTTAATGCAACTTTTTACTTTTTAAGTTTTGCTGACATTTCAACGTCATACCGCTAACTTACGTACTTTAAACATTGACATTTTCCAGATGTCAATAGCCTACTCTTGTAATATTTACTTAATGCAGTCAAGAATACTTTTTTTCAGGCATGAAAATCACTCAACTTTCGGCGAAATTCGCCATTTTGAAACCAAAATAGGTGACCTACGTGGCTAGTGCCGATGAGAAAAATTTTCTGGGGGGTGGATGGGACATGGAGGTATACCAGAGATTATCAGCGAACTGCGAACATGTGCGCGCGCCTGAAGGGAGCCTTGAATTCGATATAAACATTCACTCTACAAGCGCGAGAGCATGGAAATATATGCGCGAAGGGCCTCGCATCACTGTTTTTTTTCTCTGGGAAGGTAGGGGAATACTGCTACCTGATTGGTTTGTAAAGTGTACAAGCACTTCGCTCGTGCAGACCAAAGCATTCGGAAACCGAAAAGAAGACGCCTCGCCGATTTGGAATGTGGACAGGCCCGCCCCTCCCTAAACGAAAACTACGCAAAGCGCGTAGGGCCTCAACACTCAGGGGGGCCTCACTTTGAGCGTTTTTTCTTCCCGGACTCCCCGTCTTTCTGTACATCAGACTGGTGTGTGTATGATTAATATGATCAAGGTATGGTTATATAACGCTTTCTACACATAAACTTTACCTGGCCTTCACACCTTAGTAAATTAACCCTAAAGATATCCTTTTTTTGGAGATCGGTGCCATCCTTGAGCAATTATGGGCTCGCAGTGCGCTCGCTCTGCCCCTCCCTCACCCACCCCCCAGAAAAACTCTCAACATGTCTGTCACGGAATTTCACCTGCTGTTCTGCATCCTCTCTTGTCAAACGTCATTTTCTACCATTGTTTAGTTTGTGAATTTATGATAAAACTCCGTAAAGTCCCCGCGCTGGTTCTGATCAGTGACGTCGTCGAACTTCCTCGCGCTAATCAGCTGTTTGGCTGAAAACAAATAATGAAGACGTATGATGTTTCAGTAAATTAAAGGCTACTGGTGCTAACACTGGAGCAGAGACACGGTGAGGAGAAAGAGAGAAAGAGGCAAACAGTATGAGCTGCTGTCTGTGAGGGAAGGGGAGATGTGCAGGGGTGTGCGTGAGGGGGGATGAGGGGGCCAAGAGCAAGCAGATAGCTAATAAAGTAGGATTAATGTTATGATGAAAATAAGGTACCCCAAGTGATGACCATTATTTCTAAATAAAAAAACAGATGGAAATAAAAAAAATTCATCTTTTTATTGCAACAAGGAATTTGATCATAAAAAGTATTAATCATTTTTGTGACTTTCTTTCAGATAAAGTTAGTTTTGGTCAATGTCACAGATCTGTGGTAGTTTTTGGTATGTTATCCTTGATAAAGACTTAATTACAACTAAGAATTATGTCTTTTTTTTATGTCTTTACGAATTATGTCGTAACTATCTTGGGCTTTGTAGCAAAAACTTTTTTTTCATTATTGTAGTAATATATTTCCAAGTTATTCTAAGGTAATTTTATATGAGTTATGGTAAGTGACGATGTCGAGTCTATGTCAGAGTCTGCTTAGGGCCTCACTTTGGCCAGGGGCAGCCCTGCTTATATAGCATTATGTGACCATGTAAAGATAGATAATTTATTATACATTCATACTGTCTTGTAATTCTGCTTAATTTTTCTCTCAAAATGCATCAGATTGATGCTTTTGAATATGAAATATTCAAAAATTTAAAAACTTTTCCACCCCTGACCCGTTTTCATGCCTGTTTTTTGCCACTTAGTTTTAATATTATTATACGGCAAAATCAATAATAATGCAATTTGGCTAGAGTGACTTTTCAGAGATTTTTATACAGTTCTTCATTGTAAAATAACTTCCTCTATACCCAGGATAATAATGTCCGGTCATTTCGCCATTGATAGGCTACTGAACAATAAAACGTAAAAGTGTTGGACTAACATAATGTATGACGTAATTTCTCTCGACCATATTTTTTTATAGTTTAAGGGATAGGCTTTTTCCAAAAAAGAGAGGTTCAAGATTGATGATTTACGGCATGCCAGTCTCTTTGATTTTCCATGATTGTTGCTAAATGTCCTTTATTTTTAATCAAAATTATGGACATGGAAATTTTATGGACAATAATAGTGTTAAAACATAATATAACTTACTACAACTTGCATCCTTGCACCCAGCACTAATGCCACATGCTACTATCTCAAGAACAATTTATGCTTCAAAACCGTCATAGAAAGTTCAGATAAGCTTCTGGCCTTCCCTGACCGAAAGAGTTTACCCAACAAATTTATTAAACCACCCTAACCCTAACCAATGTAAGGTTTGTGCCACAGCTGCCCTAAATTAACAGCATTGGTAATTACCAAAATCATTTTTTATGTTTCTGCAATGGTTAATTCACCAATATGTAAAAGCTCTTCAACCAAAATGATATTTTTAATACTAAAATAGAAATGTTATTGTTATCCATGAATTTTCAAATTTACTGATTTACAAAAAAACCCTGAAAAAATAGTAAAGCGCCTTAATATATGTACTGTATACATATATATACATACGCCTGTATATATATACTGTATATATATATATATATATAACTTTTTCATTCATCTTTGCATAGTTGAGCAAAGATGTGTGCAAACTTCATGATTTTGTGAAGTAAAGTAGAAAAAATGGAGACAACTTTGATGGGCAATAGTAAAATAATTGTGAAAAAGGGCAAGAAATGGGTGAAAATTTGCAAAATTGGATTAGAAAGGGCAATAAAATGGTAACGGATGGGTTAAAAGTGGCAAAATGCAGCAAAAATGTATTAGGGGTTGGGGGGGTCAGATAAAAACAAAATAAAAGTGCTAAAATGGGTCAAAGGGTGGTAAAAATGTTTGAAAAGTGGTAAAGATAGAATAAAAAGTGGCAAACAGGGCAAAAAGTGGTAATTGACAGCAAAAAGAGGCAAATATGAATTAAAAGTGCCAAAAAGTGGCAAAAATGTTTGAAAAGAGGCAAAGATGGATCAAAAGCAGCAAAAATGGACAAAAAGTGTCTTAAAAGGAAAACACTGCTGAACAGTGGGCAAATAAAGGGTGAAAGAGGCAGAAATGTGGCAGAAACTGAGCAATCAAGGGGCAAAAGTGGCAAAAAATGGGGGAAAGCCACAAAAAATGGTTTTGAGGGGCAAAAAAATTGCAAATCATCAATCACAAATCTATAAAAGTGGCAAAAAACTTTCAAAAATGGGTTGAAAGTGACAACAAGTGAAAACTGGGTGAAAAAATGTGAAAGGGGTTAAAAAGTAGCTTTAGTACTAAGCACAAATAATTTATTTCAACAGGGAACCCAAAAATAGTGTGACAAACTTTTCAACTCAAAAATGATGTAACTGTTAGCCAGGATGCTAACACCAGTGCTACTGATCCCACATGTCATCCATTCCCTGGGTTTTTCATGGATCAAGTCAATTCCATAGGCAGGCCAGACCATGGTTGAAGATAATTAAAGTACAATTTTTTAAAAAATACTCCAAAACATTACACTACACCAATGGGAGCCAGCCAGACTTTTCATTTGCACCCATTAGATAAACAGGGCTGATGAAATTTTAAGGTCCTACATTTTTACCATTCATTCCTGAATATGAAATATTTGACTACGAGAAACACATGACCACCTACAAGTAATAATAATACCCTACATGTTAAAATTGAGATAGTGCCTTAAAAGCAGTCAGAAAGAAGAAAACATAACATACCTTAAAGCTAATGGATAATTATGTCTGTCATGATTGCGTCAGGTTATAATGATATATTTGTGCTACTCTTGCTTATTTCTTCTTCTTTATTCTAGATAACAGATCCCAGGACTCCCAGCAGAAACAATCACACAGAATGACAGCATGTCTTTTAGGTAAAAGGTAATGCTGCTTGCTTTAACAGATCACCATTTTTGTTCTGTTTTGTTTTCTGCAGCAGACAGATGAGGAAAAAAAGGTGATTTTACATAGCCACACCTAATTTGCATGTGAGGTGTCAGCAGGTGTGTAAACCAGACTTTGACAAGAGCTTATCTGTTAGCTTAAACAAAGTATTTTTCCCAGTAAATACGCAATTTCATGTTTCAGAAAAAATGTCAACTGAGTTCCTAATTTGGATAAATAAGCTTTTGTTATTAATACTAATCTTGTTTTTTCAGTAGTAAACATAACTGTATTAAAGCTTCTCCCACAGTATTTCACTGTCATTTTCATTGCATGATTGATATCTGTTTTTGCATGCAGTTCAGGGAGATGGAGTAAGGGATGGTGCTCTTCAGCCACAAAGAGTCTTTCATCTAATCATGCACTTAAACATCTGGTTCCAGTCTTTTGCCTGTTGGTAGTGATATATGGCCTGGCTGATAAACTCAGAAACTTTGTGGCTAGCATCTTCTTCCCTCAGTATCACTACCCCTATGCAGTGGCTGTCTGCTTTGCACAGGTTGGTTCCCTTTGCTTCCTGGCTTTGTTTCTTCCAAAGGATAATACACACCTTTATGTGAATGAATCAAGTAAAACTGGAGGTGCAGTTTGCTGGCAAATATTAGTAAAGAGTACACATAACAACAGCTTACATTATACATTACAGTGTTAATTCCATGCTGGCATTTGTGACTTGAAACTCACATACTGTATTTGCATAATGTAGAAAATGATAAGAAAGCAAATGCATTCCTACTTTTAAAGGCACCCTGCATTTCATCACATATTGTCCTCATATATCTTTGTTAGATTAGCTTTAGTCTCTTTATATGTAGATTGTACAAAGAACACGTACACATGGAAGAAAACAGACTCACATGTAGGCTGCCATTTCTATGCAATGCGATCTGGGAGGAAATTTAAAATAGTTGCAATGTTTTTCCACATCGTTTCCTATGGAATCTACTCCTTAGAACCTTTTAATTTTAAACAGGGTAGTTTTAGTAAACAGAAGAGAAAGGAAGGAGTCACTATAATGTAAATTATGGTGAGAACAATCAGGCAGATGTGGGAAGTGGAACATAGCAACTGTAAGATCTCACTACCATGAAACACTGCACAACATTGGCAGCCTACATGCCAGTCTATTAAGACAGTATATTGATTATTAAACAGTACCACTGATGTCAATATGTCTTCAATTGCAGAGTTTTCCTTTAAGGTATTAGAGTAAAACAGAAGAGGCTCCTTAAGATATCTGCAAAATATCATTAATAATTAACTTTTACAGGATTTTGTTAATGATTGCTGTAGTTATGTTCATTCCAATTCAATGAAGTCTTGGCTGCTGGTTACTGTATCTTTGTCAGTGTTTCCTGTGAAGCACGGAGCGTGTGGTCTTTATAGACAGTCGGGGCTCGGGGATTTTGATCAGTTGTACATGTTTAGTTGGTTAACAAAAAAAAGGTATGGTCCTGTCATAAGCTGGGACTTGCTTTACAAATGACAGACATTTGAGTGCAGCTTGGCTCTGAGTGTGAAGTTTTATTGTGGGCGTAGGGGAAATTAAATGAAAAATGTAGGGTTTCTGGTTCATTGTTTTGTAATTACACTGTGTAAAAAAAATCATCAAGCGGTTTAGTCAAAACACCCATGATTTACGAGACACTGGGAGGGGTCATGGAGATAGATATGCACCAGTTCTATCGCCGGGTAAAGTGAAGTTTTACACTGCATGTGTCATATGAATTAACACGTATCATATGAATTACAGTAGTAGCATAGTGTTTTTGCATGTCCTGGATGTTTCCTAAATTTGTGTGCTCACTTTAGTCATGATTATGTCATTATGTTTTCTATTCAACAGTATGTTCTTATCTGGTTACTGATACTGTGAATATGTTAAGCTACAGGAAGCATTCACATAAAGGCAAATACTTTTATTGCCTTTTACAAAGCCCCCTCACTTTTTGTGATGGATAGGTGCAAACAACCAACTCAGCGAGAACTGGTCTAAAATATTTTGCCATGTTTAGAAGTGCATATGTATAATCAGCTCAAGGTTCTTGTTTGGGTATTAATTCACAGTTATTGCTTTGTCTTTAAGTTGTTGTTTCTTGAGTTCATATTGGTGTGTATTAGTTTATAAATCCTTTTTAATAATCTTTTTGTCAACCTCTTGTCAGCTTGCTTGCACAGATCTTTGAAATGTGATTGAATTGTCTGAAAGTTGCTATATGAATGGTTTGATTGTTTGAAATTGTAAGTAACATGTTTGTTTACAAGTTTAAGGAATTTTGTGATCTTGTTTGAATTTAAGATGTTAACAAAGCTGCTCATTTCCACCACTACCAACATTAAAGGGATATTTTTGAAGCTAGGTTATATTAATTATTTGGCAGTAGTAGTGTCATTAGCCTCCAGTGATTTCAGTGAGAGATGGCCCATCAAGCAGGTAGCGTTTGGGTAAGCTAGGCTATACAGTGTAGCAGATGGGTACAGTTTTACAGTGTAATTTAGCTAGTTCTATGTAAAATTGGCCAAAAAACAATGCTGGTTTAGTTGTAAGCAACTTCATAAATTTTTTGAAGCCTTTTATTTTTCACCCAGGATGCCTCTGTGTTTGGCACAAACAGCTGTTAAGATACACTGAGGCAGAAGAACATGTAGCTGGTACCCCATGCTTGTATTGCAAAATAGTGCAAAACACAAAGGTTTTCTGGGTGAAAAATAAAAGACTGAATATAGCCTACAGCTGAGCTTACATTGTTTTTTGGCCAATTATTACCTTGGACTCACTAAATTACACAGTGAAGCTTTACCCATCTGCTACACTGTATAGCCTACAGTGCGGTGAAAAAATATTTGCCCCCTTCCTGATTTTTTGCATATTTATCAGACTTAAATATTTTGGATCATCAAACCAATTTTTGTATCTCTCAAAGACAACCCAAGTAAATACAAAATGCAGTTTCTAAAAAATGATTTTATTTATTGAGGGGGAGAACAAATCAAAACCTATCTTGCCCTATGTGAAAACGTAATTGCCCACCTGAATCTAATAACTAGTTGTGCCACCCTTGGCAGCAATACCTGAAACCAAGTGTTTGTGATAACTGGTGATGAGTCTTTCACATCACTGTTGAGGAATTTTGGCCACTCAAAAAACATAATTTTGTTTTCTTTTGAGCAATTCAGAGTTGGAATTGCTGGTATGTTTCGGTCGTTGTCCTGCTGCATAACCCAAGAGCGCTTGAGCTTGAGGGCACGAACTGATGGCCAGACGTCTGCCTTCAGGATTTTCTGGTAGACAGCAGAATTCATTGTTCCATCAATCACAGCAAGTGGTCCAGGTCCTGAAGCAGCAAAGCAGGCCCAGACCATCACATTGCCACCACCATGTTTGACTGTTGGCATGATGATCTTTTTATCAAATGCTGTGTTGTTTTTACGCCAGGTGTAACGGGATGCACACCTTCCAAAAAGGTCAATTTTTGTCTCATCAGTCCACAGAATATTTCTCCAAAAGTCTTCGGGATCATCAAGATGCTTCTTGGAAAATGTGGGATGAGCCTTTGTGTTCTTTTTTGTCAGCAGTGGTTTTCGCATTGGAACTCTCCCATGACGCCATTTTTGCCCAGTGTCTTTCTTATGGTTGAGGTCATGAACTCTAACCTTAACTGAGGCCAGTGAAGCCTGCAGTTCTTTGGATGTTGTTCTGGGCTCTTTTGTGACCTCCTGGATGAGTCGTTTCTGCACTCTTGGAGTCATTTTGGTTGGCAGACCACTCCTGGGAAGGTTCACCACTGTTCCCAGTTTTCTCTATTTGTGGATAATGGCTCTGACTGTGGTTTGTGGAGTCCGAAAGCCTTGGAAATGGCTTTGTAACCTTTTCCGGACTGTAGCATACTTCATTTTGTCTGTCAGGTTCTATTTAAGTGATTTCTTGATTTAACCAATCTGTCAGTAATCAGGCCTGGGTGTGGCCAGTAAAATTGAACTCAGCTTTCCAAGAACTGTGGTTAATCACAGTTAACTCATGATTTAACGAGGGTTTACTTTTTCACACAGGGCCAGATAGGTTTGGATTTTTCCCCCCTTAATAGATAAAATCAGCATTTAGAAACTGCGTGTTCTATTTACTTGGGTTGTCTCTGTGAGATATAAAAATTGGTTAGATGATCTGAAACATTTAAGTGTGATAAACATGCAAAAAATCAGGAATCAGAAAGGGGACGCATACTTTTTCTTCCCCAAGAATGTCTTGTTTGAGGGAGCAACACTCTCTGAAATCACTGGAGGCTACCTCTACTAACGCCAAGTACCTTATAATACCTAACTTCAAAAACACTGAAATATCCCTTTAAGGTGAATCAAACCAATATGAAAGCACCTGACATCAGTAGTACTACTGTAAAGAATTCAGTGCTTTACAGTACATGCTTTTATACCAAACTCTCTTCATTTCAGGTTCTGGTCTCCATTGTATTCTTAAATCTCTTGCACCTCCTGAATCTGGTGCCTCTGAACCATTACTCCAGGTCCCTAGGTGAGAGGGTCTTGGTTCCCTCCATCTGTAGCAGCATCCATGCTGTGCTAGCCACATGGGCTAAAGCTAGCAGCATCTATGTCAGCCTCTTCCCGGTCACTCTAACTCTGCTCCCTGTAGTCACTGTGGGCTTCAGTTTTTGCCTGAAGCTGGCCCCTTCTCCACCTCTTCACTTCTCTCTTCTGAGTTCCCTCCTGTGTGGGACATCTTTTGTCATCACAGGTAAAAAAAACAAAAAAAAAACAGTAGATGTTATTTAAAGATGAAGTTTATACTTCCTTATCTGAGAACATAATTAACTTCTTGTTTTTTCCTCTGCAGCCTTACAGAGTGTAGCAGGTTTTGCACCCCTGGCGTACATGTATGCACCTCTGGCTTTACTCCTCCACAGCCTCTCTCTCACGTGGCTGGCGAAAGTGTCGGAAACTGAGCGCCGCCTCCCTACTGATTCCCAAGCCTCTGTTTTTGACATTTACTACACCCAGCTGGTGAACCAGTTCTGGCTGCTGGGCCTCCTGTGGCTGATTCACCCTAACAGCCCCTGGCATGTGCTGAGTAGAAGCAGCTGGCACAGTTTGCTCTTTCATGGATACCTGCTCGCTATCCTCTTGCTGGGGATGGTGCTCAACTTCATGGTCACTGTATCGGCTATGTGTGTGTCACCGCTCGCTGCTGCACTGCTCCACTCAGCGAGGCAGGTGGTGCAGCCATACATGCAGCTTTTGTAGATAATATTGACTGTTTAGTACTTCATACCCACCAGTCATAGTCTTTTATTCTTTGTGAAACAAGTTTAAATTCCTCACATGATCTGAGGCAAGTTACTTCATAATATCATGTCAGTGGAGTCCGCTGTCAGTTGTCAGCAGGTGTCAAATATATAGGTAGTATTTTTAACGATTTTTTAAAATTTGAATTTAATTTTGTTCTAAAACATATTCAGTATTTAATTTGAAAAGAAGTATTTTTTAAGATGCTGTGAGAAACATTTTCCTACATAATGAATACTTTTGCTTTGAGTATCTACTGTATATATACATTTTGATGCTTAGACTGCACCTTCCTCTAACACACTACCTTAACTCAGTGATCTGAGCACTTCTTCTACAACTGCTGTTGATTTTATTTTGTTCTGGACACAAACTGTTCAGCTTTCAGTAAAAGCTCTAAAAATATTTAAGCCCAGACTGCTGACTGAATGAATCTTTAACCAGACGTTTGTAGAAATTGCCCTTGAATGACACTGACTGCTGAAGTTAGTCAGATGAGAAAGGAATGCAACGAGGAAAAAGGTTAAACTGTGCTAACTTTTTTTCAGGATATGAAGGTTAATCAATTTTAATGTAAGAATATTCACTGTATATTGTTACATTTTCTTTTATTAATCTATGTGGCAATATTTGTGTAAAATAGAAGACACTTTGTTTCTCTACATCAGTGTTAATTTGGTCCAAAAATCTGATGATTTGGCATAAAGATGTAAAAAAAAAAATGCATTTAAAAACTGATAATACACCAACATATACCTTTTGTGCAAAAATATTTATTACTTTTCAAACAACTGAATTTAAGTGCAATAAAATCACCAGAAATACACAGAGCAGCATGTATTTAATCTCTCCTAACACAACGTGCTGCTGAGTTTGGCACTTAGATTTTAATATACATGGATATGATGAGACACAAAACTTTTTGTGTTATAAAATCTGCATTATGGCACCAGTTTTACTGGTCCTCAGAGCTCTGATGTTGCCACACAAAGATGTTCGTAACTGTAAAAGACTTCTGTTTGCAGCATTATTGAAGTTGAAAAAATCTAATGCAGACTAAGTTTCATGACAAAACAGACAGAGGAATAATCTGTATCTACACTGGAACATGATGAGAAATGTCTTTTTTTACACCGCCATAAAACATGAAATTAACAAAAGTGAAATTTGTGTATCCCAAATATGAAACTATCTACAGGAGAAATGTCTTGAGAAATCTTTAAATAATTAATGGTATGTTATTATGGTGTGTTTAATGTACCTGTATTTTTTTAATGGCTTCAGATTATTTTGTGCATATATGTGTGTGATTTACCTGTTTTTTTTTTGTATGTGTAATATGAATTTTAAATTACAAAGCACTTATTTTTACAGCTAGTTTTTGGTGTAGGAAAATACATCTTCACAGTGCAGATAATGTTTTTGTTGATAAAAACTGAAATCATGCAAACCATTTTGTTCTGAATAAAACCTCTAAAGTAAATTTCACATTTTAGTTTAAAGTCAGATGATATAGTAATATGAGTCTAGTTAAATATGAGTCTAGTTAACCAAGTCTACCTCCTGTACTTTATGAGGGGTCCGAGTTTGGTGGTAAATGTAGTCCCAGACTCTGCAGCAGGTTCGAAGCCGGGCCAGCCAGTCCCTCCTGGCAGCTGAGGGACTCCAGCAGGTTCGTGACCAGATTGAGATCGACATCGAGCGGCTGAAACTCCTCCACTGTGTCTTCAACTCCCTCTAGTGTTGGCAAATTGCCTTTTGTGGAGGGATGTGTGGAACTTTTGTCGAAGCTTGTCTTTCTGTGATTCTGCAGAAAGGATGGAAAACACGTTTACACTTTAACGTGCAAATATACAAGTTTAGTGTTTATTTTTCATTAAGAACCAAAAATATCTTTAGGTAGAGGATGGGCAGAGAGCCACATGCAGATACTCAGATATCTTACTGTCGCATTGAAGCTTTGTCCAATATTCGTGCCCATCAGCTCCTGATCCATTTGGTCCATGTATCTCTTGAGACTGTCCAGAGTCTCTGTCCCGTTCAACTCTGCCTGACCAATGGACCCTTCTGTCGTTTCTTCTTCCTCTTCAGCATCATCATCATCTTCCTCTTCTTCTTCGAGATCATCTGAATCAAGCTCTTCTTCTTCTTTGCCACCTATGAAAAAAGGTTAAGTGAACAGAGGACAATGTGGCAAGTATTTTGAAGCTGCATATCTTTCCTAACAGCTACTTACCCAGTAATCTGTCCAGCGCAGTTGCCATGGAGTCAGGGTCAAAACTAAAGGGCTGGGTTGAACTGCTCCTAGTGGGAAACATCCACCTCTGCATCAAATTTTGCCCTGCCATTTTAATTTGTACCTTATTATGACTTCATGTATATGTGGCTATAACTTTCACAAAAGCATAAACAAAGAAACTAAAATCCTACAATAAGAGCATTTTATGATCTTACATTTTATACAGGAAAAATCATAAGGTTTACAGTCAAGTGTCAGTCTCACCAGGGCAGTTCAGCTCCCTCATGAGATGACATGGCGTTGAGGAACTTCTTCATCCCCTGACTGACAGCTACCAGGCTGTAACCTGCCTCCTCCTCTTCCTCCCTCCTGTCCAAACTCTTCCTCCCTACCTCCTCTGCACTGCGGACATGCTGCTTTTGTGTGGTAGAGCTGGACTTCTGGCTGCCAACATCAGCTCTGCCCCCACTCTTCTCCTGCATCATGCGCTCCAAATCCTGTGCTGTGATATCCAGCCAGCTATCACCTGAAGAGACAAAGCAACAAACCAATTATGGTACACAGTGGAAAGAGAGAACTGGTAGAGATGGAGGATGTAAAAGGTCAGAGACCAAAAGAAATTGGCAGAAAAGCTAAAAATTCCAGGTGGCAGAGACAAAAAGAGTGATGACAAATTTCTACTATGGTCAAATGAAAACGGACAAATATAAAGTTAGTAATATGATCAAAATCAGAATAAGAAATTCATATATTCTTTATATTATATATTATATTATATATTATATTCTATATTCTTTATATTCTTAAAAATAGTAGAAGGAAATAAAGGAATTTGAATTTTATAAATACAAAATAATGTATAAAGTACAAAAAATGGCAGTGCTGAAGAAATAAACTATGTACACAAAGGGGAAAGTTGAAGGATTAAAGCAATAAGTACAAAGATATAAATTTATAAAGAAATTATGATACACATAGCTACTTGTGCCTTGATGAAAGGATAAGCACTTAAATAAGAGTTACAAATTCTAAATTGTTTCTACATGAGCTACTGCTGAGTTACACAGTGACACAGATTTTCAGTTTAATCCCTATCATTACTCTACCTTTTAATTATTTTCTTACCTAGTAATTCTTAACAGACATATCAGGGGAACCCAAGTGACTATTTGTGACACTTTAACCCAGTCCATCTGTAATGCTTTATTTCCTGTTTTACATATTTATTTACCCATTTATTCGCACAATATGTAATAGTGCATTGACAATGCATGTTAAAACGATAAAATGTCATTGTATTCACAACAGTGAACCCACATTCACAGTCTTCTTCATCTTATGCACCTTTTTTGTTGATTGTTTTGTTATCTGCCCGATTCTTTAAGCACCATGTCTGGGTCAATCAGCATTTTCCTCTGCTGGTTTATTATTTGTATGTGATAGATTTTCACTCACTGTCCTCTGGGGGGAGCTCTGACTCTTGTTTCCTCAGCTCTTCCAAGTCGAATGGCTTGCAGCTGTGCAGCAGCTGGAGAACTTCCTCACCTGGGGATGAGGCACTGAGACAAGATATACAATATACATTAGGTACCTTCAGACAGGTGCACTTGAATTTCAAAGGCAGATAAAAACATAAGCACTCATGCATGCACAGCCACACACCTGGATTTTGAGATGACAGATTGTTTGAAGAAGTTTTCAGCAGATTTGACCAGTTCTTTGAAACGGGCTGAACCCTCCAGTTCATCCTGCATTTGACAACAATAATAGGAAAAACTTTCAATGTTCTTTCATAGAGATAGAAATATGATGCATTTGGCTCTTAAGTTTAACAGTCCTGGTTTTCTGTACTTCTTGGTCTAAGCATTGAAAAAGTGGGATTTACCCGAAAGTAGCCATTTCTCTTTAGACTGCCCATGAAGCCTTTCCACTGAGGGTTACAGCTGATGGGGGAATCAGGCTCTGAAGACGGCAGCCTGCACTTGGAGCACAGGATCTCAAAACCATGGGCCTAGGAGTGAGACACATACTCGACTTATACCAAAATACAACACTAAACAATTGTAATTAAACAAAATGGTGCCATTCTTTAAAAAAAAACAAACAATGAAAACAAAGAGATCAAACAGATAATGGCTCACCAGCTTCATGCCGAGCTCATGAGCCTTGTACTGCGAATGAGAGTGAGGAGGCAGGGTGAAGCCACTCCTCTGGTCCGGGGTGAATTGTTGCTGCTGCAGCTGAGCATACAGGCAACGAGTGAACATCACCTGTATGATGGATAAACTATACATTAGTGTTTTCATTTAAAATTTCAAAAAAAAGATAAAGCATGACAATAAAAAAACTGGAAGTGATTAAGGGGATGTGAATGAAGAAATAGGAGCCATAGTTTTAACTTAAAACATTTAATGGGAAGATCAACCTACTGCTGCTATTACCATGACTCTTTTTATGTGTTTACCGAGGTGAGGACTCGTGTATCAGGAGGAAAGTTCTTAAAGCTTCGACATGCTTGCAGATCGACTGGATCACGCAGGTAAAATGCTGAAACAGCAGGGGCAACCAGGTCTGGTCGCTGTGCTAAAACTGTTGCGACACCTGCAGGAATGAAGCAGTGAGCACGATGGAGGCTGGTTTGAATTTTCTCAGGGTACCTAAAAGAAAAGAGTAACACACTACGCTTTATATATATATAATACAAAGAACTGAGTCAGAGTAACCTTTGTGACAAGTAAATATACATGCATATGAAAGAATCTGCAGAACATTTGCACACTGAGATAGATATTGGGACATGACATGTCACTTCTCACCCTTCTAGTCGTTTCCTCAGGGCCGAACAAATCTTGGTATTTGCCTGACAGGCTTCTGGGTGAGAGGAGAGAAGTGCTAAAGCTTCTGGCACACTTGGTACCACATCTTTTGAGATCCCCACTGAACAGGATTTAGAGGGACAGGGCAGAATATGTAACTCTCCCCTATAGAGGAAGACCTGCAGAAAGAGAGTAAATGGAGCAATTCAAGTAATAAAGAATGTAGATACAAACAGAGACAAGTCAATTTTTTATGGACAATACAAGGGGGTTTTACATAAGTGTTAACCAATAACTCAAAACTATATCAAAAGGTTAAAGGACACCAAATTCATTTACAGCAACCACTATCTAATTCCAGGGCAGCATAATTATTAGTTAAATTTACAAATAAATCAAAATCTTAAATGGCATGTAAACTAGCGGTTGACGATTAATAGCCAATCATCGCAGAAGCCTGGAACAATGATTGTATTACATTACTTCCTGTTTTCCTGGCGCTTTTGTCTTGTTGTCGCTGCTGTTTCTCATGTTAATAAAGCTAGTGATGGGTTGTTCATTTTGCTCTCTTTTTGGTCAGTGCTGTTATTTGATTGCTGAAGTTTTGAAGTTATCATCCAGTCTTCAGTGTCTGATCATCTTAAATCCTGTTCTCTTTAACTGCAGTAGATTTAAGCTTAGCAGTTAGATTATCTTGCTATGGCTTGTTATCTGCCTCTACCTTCCCAGCTCACATCTGCCTGACGTGCAAAATGTTTAGTTTTTCTTTGTCCTTCTTTACTGATAATGCAAAAAAAAAAGTAGTTTATTTCTAGCTTTGGAATCAAGGGTTTCTCAACTGGAGAAGCCTACACCACAGATTCAAAGCCTGTGCAACTGTTATTAGCTGGCTTTTAGTTGATCTGTCCACAACCCATTAAATATTGTGAGTTCATGTCTAAAAACTTTAACTAATGTCTCTTGTTTACATTAAGTGTATAACGATAAAATATTGCTTATCAATCTTATTCACTATTAATATTCTGTATGGGCACTGACCCAGAAATATTGACTGACCTCTTTAAACATTGCTGGATTTTCTTTGTCTGGTTCAGTTTTACAGCTGAATCAAATCACCTACCAAGGTAGAATTTCAGTCAGCACATGCATCGTACACTTTGGGAATTAGGTTGGCAGTAAGTCAAATTAAAAAAAATAATTTTAATCAACTTAAATCATGTAGTGTTTTTTTAATGGTTCTACGTTGCTATTGTGTTAGGCTTTAGCAATTGGTACCAAGCAACTTAAAATTTTATTTTTTGCTTTTTTTTTTGGATATATATATTTTTTTTATTTTCAGACAATTCACATGGAGTAGGGTCTGTTAACTGTTTTCTTTGATTTTCAACAAGGTATTGTATGCACTTCGTCTTCACAGATGTATTGTCCTTGCCATGTTGAGGTTCTATGTAGGTCTTGTTTCAGTTCTATATGGGACTACAGATGGAAATTAGCAATTCACTAAATCTAGTGCAACCATTTTTATTTACTTTGACTAAATGATCAATACCATGGCATGCTGTCCTTTGACAGATTAATAATAAACTAAAGATAAACTAAATACAGGGATAAACCAATCAGAAAAAACAGGTATACTGTAGTCCACAAAAAAAAAAAAAAATACTAGAACAAAATTACAACTATGAAGAAAGACATCAGATCTGATATTTCATGTTGATAACTCACCCTGTTTTCACTGGTGTCAGGATTCAACCACTTTGGAAGATAGTCTGCTGCTTCAATCAGAAGAAACTCCCCATCATTATCCTGAACACTTCACATAAAAATGTGAGGAGAAAGTCAGAAACAGAGCCTAACAAACAATTCATATGTTTTGCAACTCTAATTGAGCAATATAATCACTTTCACTTATCCAGTTTTTTTAGATACAAACTTAAGCTCACCTAGCAGTGAGATGCGGAAAGGTCCGTGTGATCTGCTGTAGTATGTAAACAATAAACCACTCGTCCTCCACATTGTCTCCAAACTGAGCACTACCTCCAATGTAAGCAGGAACATTATCTGCCAATACAAATGCTCGTATGTTAAAGCACAGCCAAACTTAGAACCACTGGATCAATAAGGAACTGAAGCACTATACCTTTCTCAGGATGATATCTGAGGTTGAAGGGCTGATGGTGCCAGATGTACTGTACCAAAAGGGGAGCAACCTTAGCCAAAATCTCCTCTACAAGACGTGACAGATGCTCCTCAGTCTGCTGTGAAGATGATGCTGCTGGCTTGATCGAGAAAAGTTTGTACATAACCGTGTCCTCCTGAATCACTTTCCTCCGCAGCTCGTCCATTGTAAGATGTTAGAGATCTGAAAACAGACAGCAGGTCAAACTGATGCAAACAGATATCCCATGGGGAGAAAGCATGATACACTACTCAAGACCTCAATTTGCCGGCAGACAATGTAAGAGTATATTGAAGACAATCTTTCTGAACATGGCTGACAGCCTCATACTGTCTTCTTGTAACTATGAGAAAATGTGTTAATAAAGTCCAAACAGTACCTTTGGCAAGAAAATACTTCTAGTATAGTCTGTACGTTGCTCTCACGCCATCTGCCACTGTTTAGCTCCGTCTGGGAATTTCACCCGACCATTAAAACCATGTAGCAAAGCATAGTTCCACATTTTTATGAAGCAATTTTCACCGTCCAAACTAAATATAGAAAATATCAAAATTAATGCTTAGAATAAAACGTGTAAATATTGACAACTAAATACGAGTCGAAGCATTTTAAACAAAAAACGGCTTTTGAGTTTCGGCCATAAAATTACAACGGACACATTTCAGGAACGCAACTACGGTGTGACAATGAATGCTGGGACTTGTAGTGGTATAACCAATTCAGTTGGTGCAATTGTGCGGCAGTCCGAAATCTATTTCCCATGAGACCACGGGGCTAAGACGCTGCGTATCCATGACAGCCGTGTTATTGTTTTTGGTGCTGCTAGCGTTAGCATATAAAATCCCCGAAGTTGACGTTAGCTAGCTCAAGTAATGCTTTACACCAGTTTGTAAGTTTTATAGCAATTCCAGGGCATTTTGCAAATTTAGCGTAGCAGGTTCAGACTAACAGAATGTCTTTTACGATGCTATTCGTTCCTTATTGATGTTCTCCGTGCATCTGAGTAGTTAGCTTGTTTAGTCTCCTCTTAACGTCAGCTTTAATAGTTAGAAATAACATTAGCATCAGTAACCAAAGCCCTACCCGGCTTCCTTGCAGTAAGGGTGTTTTATATTTGAGGACTAGAGCCTCTACTCTAGGGGAAATGCCAGCCCTCCGTCTGAACTGTTCTCAGCGAGTCCAGGATGTGGAGACTAGATTGAGAGACGGGGGCTTGAGACTATAAAAAGGAGACAAAGGAGATGATTTCACGATACAACAGAAGACCCGTATCGCACAAACTTGAGATGTGAGTACAGGATATAAAGCCTGAAGCTACTTTAGCATCTGAGCTCTGTACACAAGGCTTTACCAGATGTTAGAGGCTTAAAGTTGTTGTTCTGCTCTGGGGGAAATATGAGTGATTGCCTAATTCACCACTATCAAATGACAGTGTAAACTAATATTTTTATTGATCCGGACAGTCCATCTGTTACATCAAGCCCTGCTGTCTAGATCAGTCCGAAAATAGTGTAAAATACCAAGACACCATATTTGAAGGGACATTTTTATGTTTTCTTATGCCATGTCTCAAGTCTAGTCAGCAGAAGAATAAATTATAATTGCCTTTTTTGTGGGGGTATCAAAGGGAAGTATGATCAAGATTAAATGAGGCCACACAAGGGTTGTCACCAAACCAGAATTGATATGATACTAGTGAATGTAAAACAATGCTGATTCTTGTTTTCTGTGTTACTCCCAACAAAAATTTGGCCCCCAATTCTAAGTAATTTTCAGGTCTTTGATTAACAAACAAAGACCTGCATAGTGTCCTAGTTGCACAGATGCATTGGAAACATGTTGCCAGAGAATTATTACAACTTTGACAGTGATGTCTCTCAATTTGAGACACATTTAAGTGTGGAAATTACTGAAATAATCAATTGATCTTTCTTTAGCGCAAATTCATAACCAAAATTATCTCAAGACACTACAAAGACCGTGCTCTCTTTTGTGGCCAATTATGATGGACCAGTGTTAATCATTATAAAGTAATAAAAACTATGTACCCTATTATAATAAAGACGTGGTAAATTATGTAGTTTTCTTCATGTTTCCATGTAGTCGTGGGTTATCTCGAAGCAGCCTCGACCACCACCCTCTCCCAGAGGAGGCAGATGATAACCAAACCCCTCCACGTTACCTTCATGACCTCCAGGAAGCTGTCTCTGCACACAACAGGTAACCTGGTTATCTGACACACAGACAGCCATTGCTTTTCAAGTAAACCATAAAAAAAATAATAATAAGTTTATTTATATAGCACCTTTCAAGAACATCAAAGTCACAAAGTGCTTTACCAAGAAATTAAAAAAAAAATGCAATGCAATGCAGAATGCAAATAAAAGGCAAAGATCAAACTACTAACCAGCATACAAACATACTCCTGCCCATGAGATTTGTAATGTTACACCATATTGATTGGATGGTTGATTCTCAGAGTACCGCCATCTGAAATGAGAAACCAAGAAGCAGTGGATTAATTGATATCACATTGCCTCCTTCAGATGTGCAGTTAAAAGAATAAGTAATGAAGCAGGCTGTTTGAATATTGAATTACTTTGACATTTGCCCTTTATTTTCCACTTTGAAACCTTGCCTATGATAATGTCTGTTAAGCTACCAGTGAGATGTCCTACAGTAGAGACCCTGTAAATTTAGGGCTTGCTGTGGAAACCTGAATTGTTTTCTATATGTCTCCTATGATAAAAAAAAACTATGGCATTGTAAATAAATCTTCAACTTCCTTTTAATTTTTCATTTAGCTCGGACACATCTGCTGCTTCGGGTCACTCCGACTGTCCCACTGTCATCTCAGTAGACTCCAGCCAGTCCTGGTCTGGCATCCACAGCTCAACGGGCACTGGCATTTCTACAGAGAGGAGCTCAGTGTTCTCCTGGGGCTATGATGTAAGTCTACCTCCGAAAAAAATGTCTAAAGGTGAAGGGATAATGCCATTCAACATTGTTCTTCCGACATTATTTTCTTTTTTCTTGAGCAGACAGGAATAAGAAACTCAATGTATACACTTCAAGCTGGAATGAATGTCAAATACAACATGCTTTCTAAAATGTGTCACCTTTTATCAAATATGTCAAAAGACTCAGACTGATGCACAAAAGTCACAGTACTTTTCAGTAGATGGTGTTTCTGTCTGCAGCTCATCTGCTGCACATGAGAGGTTTTTCCATGAACTAGCCTCAGCCAGTCTTACAAAACTTTTTGTGGTCTAATGGTTTTTCAAGTACATTGCCCTCAAGCTACCTTTACAGCAAAAAAGATTCATTTACAGAAAAAAGTAGCTTCTTTTGTTATGAGAGAAGACAGTCCAATCAGACCACAAACACACACCTCCCAAAAGGCTGTAGGAGCTAATTACTATGCATGTTGAAGCTTGCAGTGAGTTAAAATATGGGAATGGTATTGTGATAGCAGCAACTGAGGAACCGACCGACTTTCAGTCATAAAACTGAGGTATACCAACAGAGGAATAACTAGATTTCCCTTTTTTTCTGTTTCCTTCTGTTTTCTCGTCCCACAGGAGTTTGACAAAGCAGCTTCACGGCAGGTGCAGCAAATGTTTGAGGAGATCGACAAAGAGCTGTACGAGGGGAGAGGCAGCGGAGGAGGGATACTCCAGGGGCTGCAGGATGAATGTCAGCAGTGGGCCACACGTTTCCCTCATCTTCGGTATGTTTTACTCACAGCATCCTTCTAACCTTTTACTTCAGATTAAACAGAGTAGAAGTGGGATCATAGCTCAACACTGATTGCAAAGGCACATCATAAAAAACTTCTAAATTCCTGTATGAACATACATTTTTTTGCCTGTTTTGTCATTGTTTGTGTGTCAGGATTCTGGGGACTCAGCTGGTGTGTCCCAGTGATGAGGGCTTCCAGTGGTATGCTTCTTCAGGGGTAAGCAGCTCTGCCAGCAGCCCATCAGCAGGCAAAGAGCACAGTGGAAAGTCCCTGGAGAAAGATAAGGCCAGCACAGAGTAAGTCCTGACTGCACTGACTCACTGGCAAAGACGAGACAGACAAAAATTTGCTTGTTCAATTAATTTTAGCTGGTGTGAGGTATATTGTCTTTGACTTTTCTAAACAGATGTAGAAATGTTTATTGAAGTGAAGTAAAAAAAAAAAAAAACCTGAAATAATCTCTATCACCATTGATGCTATCTGAAGATATCACAACAGTTAAGTCAAGATCAGATGAAGTGCAACAAAAAATTGACTCACTATCACAGGAAACAGCATAGTGCACTAACATGTATAAATGCATGTCCTCTTATGGCTTCTATATAAATCTCTTTTTTATGCATGGTTATTATTTAGAGAATTTTGCTGAAAAAGATCTCCTTTTTGAAAGATGGTTGGTGGGCTGTCCAGTTGACTGGGTTGTTGCATTAATTATAGAAGAGTCTGTGGTTTTGTGACCTAGATGCTTTGGCTCGTTAATGATGTTTATGGGTCACGGTCTTGTGAGATGGAGTCTTGGACTGACATGTTTAACGGTAGACTGATTCGAACAAGGCAGTGATAATGTCTGATCGCTAATATAAAAACTGAGTGGACATAATGGATTTGACTGAAAAATGTGAAGAGAATTTCCTTGATTTTCGTCTGTAGATGGATTTCAGCTAATTTATTGTGTAATGTAAACATTTAGCTTGCGTGTTGCATGTTTCTTTGAACATGCTGTGTATAGTTAAGGATGCTTAACTATGCGTTCCCTCTTCTTGGGCACAGGTTGAATGTGCAAGGCAGGAGAGCTGCACTCACTAAGTCCTCCTCGGCTGAGTATGATGAGCCTCCTGAAGCCTCCAGCAGCCACGAAAAGCCAAGAGTGATTGAAATAGAGGGTCAGATGGAGGAGTACCTTGCTTTTGATAGCAGGGATTTGTGAGTAACTCACTTTCTAAAGCCACACGGTTTTGTTCCATCCCAGATAAAGCTTAACCTGAGCTGCTTTCAGCTCTGTTTAAGTGATGTTTTTTATCTGTCTCTTCTACAGGGAGGACGAGGGGGAGCAGAATGGTTCTGGGTCTGGTCAGAGACATCACTGCCTGCCCCCTGTTTCACCATACCGGTGCCGCCGTCAAGCCATACTCGACTTGCTGTTTGATGATGTGTGGCGGCATCTGGTTGGCTGGATGAAAGAGCTGGTTCAACGGCACTGGGAAAGCTGCACCTCAAGTAGAGATGATTTCATCAACTTTTTTTTTTTTTTTAAATCATCGGATTGTGGTTTATAAACACAGCGATTGGAGTGTTCAATCTTTCTTCTTCTAGATGATGAAAAGGTTTCCGGGAACTTGAGCCCAGTGCAGCAGGACTCCCAGAATCCCTTCATGTTGCTCTCCATGCTGCCCACAATGCTGCCTAAACAAGGCCAGAGCAGGGTGCCCCCCCTCACAGCTGGCCTGCAGTTCCAGGTCAGTGGTCCAAGGGGGAACAGGGAGGCAGAGAGTGTTTAAATTTTAGCTTAGGATGTTTATTTAAAGCTCAAATACATTTTTTTTCTGTTGAACATATCCATTGGGTATTTCTGTTTAGACTCTAATAGTTTTATTTTATACATAAAATAAAGCTAAAATAACAGTATAGCAGTGTAAAATAACTCTGGTGGCTTAAAAAAGAGAGTTGTAACCATAGACTGTAGAAAGAATTGGACAAACCCTGTGTGATGTCAGCCGTCTGCTTTCAATAGGCGGGCTCAAACAGCTCTTGATGCCAATCCACGGAGGCTTCCATATTGAAATTACAGTCTCAACCGAACTTTGGATCAACCTAATGGCCTGCCCACTAAGTGCGACCTCCTGTCCGCTAGCAAGCTAGCATTCTGGTTGACAGAAACGTAGCCTCTGCCTGTCGAGCTATCTGTCAATCAAATGAGACGCACCAATCAGCATGAAGTGAGGTTTATGCTAAATATAATCTAAATGACCGTGGTACAAAAAAATTCACCCCCGCACAGTGAGAGCACAATAAGACGCTAGCTAATGAGACACGTTTGGTATTTTTGAACCAGGCTGTAAACCAGTGTATTTCTAGTGTAAAGCAACAAACCTAACTTACAGCTTTTTTTTTTAACTTTATAGTGACTTTAATTGGGTAAATGTATGGGGATTTTACAATAGCATTTGAAACAATATATTGTTTGAAACAAGTCAAGTTAAAACTGAATTATTTTCACCTCAAGAGGACTAATTAACATTTGGTCAGCATCTCTAACTGTTCCACAGTCCACACCTGATTGCCACCCTTTTTCACTCCTTCTGCTTGTTGCACTTCCAGTCTTTTGATGCCTCCAGTTCATTAACTTGTACCACTGTTTTCTTTCCTTCCCTCTCCACTCTCTATCCTTCAACTCCCAAATTTATTTCCTATACCTCTCCTTATTTGAGTCTATTTCCTTTCATTTTGTTCCTTCTTTATCTTGACTTTTTCTTAACTCTGTTTTCCTTTGCTCTCACCCTTTTCTCCCTCCTAAAGAACACAAAGTCAAGGGGCTCAAAGCACAAGTCCAGACGGAAATCCAAAAAGCAGAAAAGACCTTCCAGTGTATGTAACTCCCTCATTAAGAGCCAAAATGGTGGCGTGTTTTTGGAATGTTCGCCATCCATCGCAGCTCATTATCTCGATCTGTAGAATAAATGTGCTTTTGCCTGTTGATTAACACCATTGCATCATCACTATTACTTTGAATATTTTACTTTATTCTTCTTTAGAACTTTTCTCTCTTTTACAGCAGGAATATTTGAATGCTTTTTTGCTAGTTATGGCCTTTGTTGCATTTAAAATGATATTTTTTGTTGGTGGATTAGCTAATGTGGGGTCTCATGATTGCATGTTGAATAATATAAGTGACAGTAAGCTGTGTTTTGAATATGGAATGAATTTATCAGGCCAGTGGAAGCTGATGTTCACCAGTATTTGACATCTCTTTAATCCTGACTTCACCTTTCCCTCCTGTTCCATCACTTTCTCTCTCACCATTCTTATCCTAAGGCTGGACGGGTCCCAGTAGGAGCAACAGCGACCCAGCACAACCTGAATGACCTCATCATGATCCACAGCATCCCCCTGCAACAGAGGAACCTGGGAGTTTTAGACAGAAACCAGTATGGATGCATTTTACACTGCTGCCAAAACATGCAAAATCACATCCACCATACACTTGTGCATTGCCAATGCATGATTTAAATCCTTAAATGGGACAAAAAGTGGCATGGATGTCTTTTTGTTCTTGTTCTCCATTGATAGGTGAACATATTTTGCATAACAAGAGGAACATCACCTCATGATTGCAATGTTTTTGTCCCAGTCTCAACACCTTGATTGGCCAAGCACACAGTCATTTGGCAGCTGCTGGAAATGCACCCTTCATCCATTGTGTTCCTTTTTTTTTCCCCAAACAGGGAGCCAGAGGATCGGCTATCCCATAGACCTGGCTCCAGCGTTGGCCCCTCTAACAAACCCCGCCCTCGCAGAACCCTGGAGCAGAGCACTTCTTCACTGTCCCGCCTGGCGCTGTCTGCCCAACGCAGGAACCCTCATCCACGAAACCTACAGCCGCTCGTTTCCAGCCCGAGTCAGTCTATCGCAGCAGGATCCATGGATGAGGTCGTCCGTGGGACACGCCTGTGAGTTTTAGCAACATCAAAACCCCTGCTACCTCCACCTAAGCACAAGTCTTCTTTAATTCTCTCTTATTGTCCCTGCGGTCTCTGAGTTTTCCTTCAGGCAGAGCTAGATAACTTTGAAAACAGAATCCTTTTCAGCTTGCGTCTCATGGCTATGTGCAGCAGCAGAATTATGACAGAAGTGTCATATATGAACTAACTTCACAGGTGAACTTCTCATGAACTTGAAGTGACAGAGTAATGGTATAGTATGTTCCTTTTATGTAGAGTATAAAGTCTTCCCTAAAATTCATTAGCTATAGTATTCTCAGTGTGTGCATGCAGAGTAAAATGAGGGGAAAGCATTTGAAGAAGTAAGGTTTAATGTTATTGTTACTTTTTTGTTATACTGAGGCTCAACTTCAGGAAGTTTCCATGCCTGGTGAAGAAATAGCTGCTCTTAAAAGTACACCTTTTTTCTACATTGCAATTTATGTAAACATTAAACTACCAAGCAGTAACATATTTCTAGTGAGGTTATTATGATTTTGCAATATATTATTGTCCAAACTTTGACATGATACAATTATTGAACCTATGGTTCCAAATACCCATGTTTTAATTTAAAAAATAAAGCCATTCAGACAGATTTCCCATCTGATTTGACACCCTGGCTCTACTTCCCCATCCTACTCGTAAGCATTTTCCTCCATTTTTTGTCCTGTTTGCCTTTTTTTTTTTCATGTTTAATGAAAATGGCACCAGGAGTAGTTGCACTTTGTTAATGGTGGCGAGGAGGGCCATGTTAGCATTGTCATATCTGAAACTTGTGTATCTGGAACATGGGTCTGTTTGAGCTGTGATGGCCATGTGGTAGGGTGGGTAAGACAAAGAACGTCTGAATAGAGGGCAGTGAGAACTGACATGGAGTGGGGTTGCTCTGGGATGCTGGGGCTCCCTGTCTGTCCTTCTGGAAGTATCGTAGAACTATTTGTCCAAAACACAGATGAAGTGACATTTCCAGTTGAAAACTCTGGTGATGTTCTGGTTTCTGCTGCCTTTTGGTGGAGTTGTGGAGGCCAGTAAAAATGGCACAATTGGGTCTAAGGGTTTCTTTTCATTGAGTGCTTATCCATGATTAGGGCACTAATGTCTTGTGTTTAGTAACCTTCATAAGAATGAAGATAAAGTGAAGGACATTGGCCAAAGCCATCAGATGACAATTTTGGACAGTGATTTAAAAGATAAAGTGTGACAGGTGCAGGTTTGGCTCAGTGGGTAGAGTAGGCACCCATAGACAGAGGCTATAGTCCTCAACACACTGGTCCCGGGATAGATTCCTGGTCTTAGTGCACGTCTTCCCCCCAGCCTGTCTCCCAATATTTCCTCTCTCTCTTCAGCTGTCCTATCAAAAATAAAGGAAAAAAGCCCAAAAGATAATCTTAAAAAAGAAGAGTTGAGAGTAGTGCCAATTTGCGGTGAATAGATATATTAATTATGCAAGTTACCTTAGCATGGTCTTAAATGCCAACTACTTATTCAGATTTTGTGATATGTTATTTAATGATCTTGCAAAACTGCAATGTTTGAAGGTAGAAGGTGAATTTCTGCTTTATTTTTTTTAAATATTATCGGCATGATATTGGTACTGTGTTAATTTTTGCAACCACTTTAAATTTAGTCTTAGTCTTTAGATTAAAATGTTCTTTGGTTTCAGTCACATTGTAGTACCCTTAACAGTTTTTAGTCAATAAAAATTCCTTGCACTTTAGTCCTGACTTTTACTCACAGGTTTATTCTCTTTGAACTAATTTAATCAGGCAAACTATAAAGTCAATATAAATGTAAAAAACGTATAAATATTAAAGCACCATCAATTCTTTAATTGATTTAATACACAGTGATGACAATACTGACATACCTTCTATTCATAGGGGAGAAATATCATTGATTGTAAATGTCCAACAGTCCAAAATTAACATTAAGGTCTCTTACTTAAAAATTAAACCTACTTTTCATCAGTTTTTATCACCACAGATCTATTTTAGTTAGTCTTAAATGGTAATTGGCTAAATCTTTAGTCATCTTTTAGTTGAATAAATTAACACTGTATTAGTATCAGCAAATATTAGCTTAAAATGTAAATTACTGGTATTGGTAGATATGACATTTTCAGCTGATACTTACAACCAATTTGGTGTCTGTAAATATCAGTCTATTCTGGCTGTAAATATCAATCAGTCAAACTTTATATATATAGCACCATTCAAACAAATTCAACTGCAGTTCAAAGTGCTTCACAGGAGAGCACATATGTGATTGACAGAAGGGTGAAATGGTAAAAAGGGTTTAGAGACTAATGCACACAAAATGAATTCAATAAAATAATTAAAAAGATAGACGATTAAACGAGACATAGATAAAAGATTGAGCAATAAAGGAAATAATTTATAAAATAAACAGTAAAATTAGTAAAAAATAAATAAAATAAAACAATGATAAAAGATTTAACATTCCAAATAACTTAAATCCTATAAAATTGGATGTAACAAATAGATTATCATAACTAGAGTTTAATAAAAGCTTAATACTCTAAATTAAGAATTTAATTGTGAATAAAATATGAAATATGATGAAACAGATCAATGATTGTGATTGCACTTATATTCATAAAATCATAAAGTATTAAATTAAAGCCAGACTGAAGAAATGAGTTTTCAGCTTGCGTTTAAAAATATTAATTTTCTCAGCTCCTCTGATCCTCTTGCAGGCTGTTCCACCATCTTAGAGTGTAAAAGCAGAATGAAGAATCACTATACTTTTTACGTCTACTCTGTGGAACAGCCAAAAAGGAAGAACCAGAGGATCTGGGGGCCGTCCTGGTTCACAGACTAAAACCATCTCTAAAGGATAGTCTGGAGCTAGGCCATGTAGTGCTTTAAAAACTAATAAAATAATCTTAAAATCGATACAGAAACTAACAGGCAACCAGTGCAAGGACTTTAAGATAGGTGTAATGTGTGCTCTTCTTCTGGTCTTCGTCAGTACTCTTGCTGCACAATTTTGGACGACCTGGAGCTGATTTATTGTATTCTTTGGTAGACCAGAGAGGAGAGCATTACAGTAATCTAGTCTGTTGGTGATAAAAGCGAACATAAGTCTCTCAGCTGTATCTACGTATAAGTTAAGTGAGGTTTTAAGCAGGACCAAAAGCTCTATTCCAGCTGAAGTCTTTTTCCTAATGTCTTATGTCTTAAACTTGACAGTGTGTTTTAAGGACAGAAGTTTGTTTCTTTGATTGTCCTTAAACTCTATTGGTACTGGCTAAAATGATTTAGAAATATCAGCGTATTGGCACAAAAGCAATGCCATGCATCCTTATTTCTCCTCACCAATAGTGAGATAACTTAAACCCTTTATTGCATATAGGCAAAATTATTTGTTCCCGTACTGAGGAAAAAAAAACCCATCTTCAGATAATGTTCTTTATGTAACCTTAATCCTACCAACAAAGGTACTTTCAGACTCGAGAGGTTTGTCTTTTGTTTGTCTCATAGGGGCTTTCTTCTATTCTTTGAAGGCTTTTATTTCAGTGGAACTAAAGAACTGAAGGAGACAGACACAAACGCAACAGATTACAGCTTATTTTAAACAAAAGTTCCTTTTGAAAGAAAAATCAAATGTACTCAAATGTTTCTGAAGTGATATTTTGTCCTACGTGACCTTGATTTCAAAACTAATGATTTTAAAAGAAATTTTTTACTATCAAGTAGTAGTTTCTCAGATGGTCTCAGTTTCTGGAGCTACCAAGGATCCAGGAATCTGTGAATATTTAAAATGTGCTGCAAAATGAAGTGAAAAACATATCTGCAGCTTCCCTAGAGGAAAATTCGAACTCTATCCTAACACCAAAGCTGTGAATTTTCACATCTCCCACTGCCTTTTAAAAAAGAAGTGAATGTTAGTGCCTTAAACACAACACAGAAGAATCCATCCATCTATAGGTTCTGTGTTTATTTGAGTTTTTGTGTGGGTGTGTTTTCTACAGAACCACAGCCAGCAACCACCTGACATCCCCGCTGTCTCCACTAAGGAGAAACACACTCCTACCCCCCATTAGCGCTGGAGACCCCGAGTCGTCTCAGTCACTGCAGCGAACCAAACCTGTACAGGTGGAGTATAACACCACTGAAACACAGCCAGACTGACCATGTAACACTCAATACAGCTCATGAGTGTGAGAATAGAAGAAATGTTGACATTTCAAACAATTTAAAGGGTTTGTGATTTTCACATTTTTATTCAAACAGCGCCAAAAAGGCACATCCAGTCGCGCCCACAGTGCTATAAACGATAAAGCTGGCAGTTCAATACCAAGGGACCGTCACCACCTGCTGGACGCCTTCTCTCGCCCCAACACCACGCACACCTACAGAGTATGATGCTTTCAGTCATCACAGAAACATCTACATCTCTAAACATATAGTGACTAGTTGATCATCTTGTGCTTTCAGTGGAAAAATATCATAAAGACCCAGTGGTTGGAGAGTCAGAGACTGTTTATATGACTATTCATTTTGTTTTCAGTCGGACACTCCTTACCATCGCTCCTTCACAGTACTGGACAACATCGGGCAGGGACGGCCAGGCAGAGCATCTGTGGGCACAGGTCAGAAATTCAATTTGTAAAGTTAATTTGAAAAAAAGAAGGAGATAAAACGTCCAAAAAGCTGTTACTGTAAAATAAAAGGGCTCTTTTTATCTTTTACGTCAAACGTTTTACATAAGCCATTTAGATTACCACGAGTATAGCTTCATAAATAACACATCCAAAACATGTTTTCATGCACCTACATCCTACACTACTGTAGTACAGATAGATGTGTTATTGAATTAAGGATATTTGGGATTAAGGATTTTTTCTGTGTTTATCCAATACTTACAGTGCATTCAGGAAGTATTCACTTTTTTCAATTCTGTTATGTTGCAGCCTGATGCTACAGTAAAAAAAAAACATTTTTATTCTCATTAATTTACATTCAGTGCCCCATCGTGACAAAATGAAAACAGAATTTTAGAAATTCTGCATATTTATGAAAAATAAAAACTTTAAATATCACACTGACATAAGTATTCAGACTCTTTGCAAAAACAGTTGAAATTTAGCGCATGTCTTCTTTCTCTTGGTGTTTGCTGAGATGTTTCTACATCTTGACTGGGGTCCACATGTAGTAAAACAAACTGATTGGGCATGATTAAGAAATGCACACACCTCTTTATAGAAGTCCTCACAGCTGACAATGCAATCAGAGGACTTCTATCACAATCCTCTGTAAGTCCATATTTATCGGCTTTGTTGACTTTCATTCATTAGGATACAAAAAATTATTGTAATTTCCTGATGAATTTAAACTTATTTTAAATATTTGTTTTTTTTTTAAACCACCTATCTTTCAGTTGCACCTTATATTCAGTCCCTATCCATAATTTTGAGCTAATCAATCAACTCCTCTTAACAGCTAACTCAGTGTGAATATTATTGAAATAAATCAAGCTACTTAACAGTCACAACAAAACCTGAATACGAGGGCCTAATTCTTTCTCTGCTTGGTTCGGGTTGTATTGTTTTTTGTCTACTCTACAAGCTCTGTGCCACATGAATTTTATGACTTGAAGTACTTTCACATCAAACATTATACTCTTACATTCATTCCACCAGATGCTCTTGGAATTGGTGTGACTGGCATCAGTCTTGGCATCAGCAGCTCATCTTTCTTGGACTCATTTTCCCATCATCCTTTGGGGCATTTGCCCATCAAAGATGAAGAGGAGCCAGACCCACAAGCCCCTGTCCCAGGTGAGTAGATTAAAGTAGCTGTTGAACCTTTGCCAGACTTGATCTGAGATAAATTACAAATGAAAGAGATATTTTTTTTAATCCTGTAGCTCCACTGGTGCCTGTGTCTGCTGTCCCCCCTCGCTCTTACTCCCGGGGAGGAATCTCATCAAGGGCAAAAAGACCGGGTTTGTAGTTCGTCTCCAATCTCCTGACTCGCCAGCCAGTCACCACTAAACAGCACCACAAAGTAATACGCTCTGCAAAATCTGTGCCCACTGAACTTTTTATTTTGTTTTACAAGAGTAGCAGATTTTTCACATCATGCTGCTTTGGTGCGGTTTTTGTTAGGAGTGTTTTTGTATTTCAGAAATCAGCTAATCTGGCTGCCAAATAACTGTCATGTAACTCACTCCACTATCATGTACAGTATGAACTTTAGGGTGGATGTTGGTATCATGTATGTATGATTTGAATGTGTATTTATCTATTTATATATGAATGTACTGTATATTATCCTCTGTGGTGTGTGGTACCCATAAAATGCCTATGCAGAGAATAACACATCCACCCAGACAGGGATACAAATGATAACAAGCACTTTTTCCTCTCTTTGATATTACATCAAAGGGTTCGGTACTGTATCTTTTATAGGGACACACATATTCATAAAAGCTGTGCAAATACAAATTAACTGGAACAGAGCCTTTTGTTGCATGCAACTGTACAAAGGGACAAAAAGAGACAACACCTTGCAAAATTTTGGTTGCCTTTTTCTCAATTAAAAGCCAGTTAAAATCAAATGCATATGAGGGAGTATGGTAGCTGTATCAGCACTGCAGTCTACAGTATTTACCACTACCCCTCTTATACACTCATGCATAAAATAGGCAGTTGTTTGGAGCTGTAAATAAGAGGTTGAGTCATCCTGTAGATACAGAGTAATGTCAGGTTATTTTCCTGTTTACCTGAGAAAAGCAGGGTTGCTCTGAGAGGAAACATCAGGGTACGTTTCCCCTCTCTTTATAGAATAACTTATAAGACAGCCATGTTGCAGAGGTGACAAAGCTTGAACATCATCTTTTCTCCAATGCATTCTTTTATTCTGTTTTCCACAAAAGAATAAAATTTAGTGTACAAATGATGTATAAATATGAATTTATTTGTGTTTAACAAGGCAACAACATACAAAAACAATTTAAAGATGCATTAACACTGATTTTAGGTGCCACAAAAAACTACTCAGGGCAGTTAAAGGAAAATTTCAGGAAGGCAGGTGTGACTAAAAAGCAGGATGGTCTATTAACCCAAAAAGGTTTATGAAATCATGAGGATATATGTACATTTTGTCTATGACACCAAACCCTGTTTGCTGTTCATTTTTTTGCCTTTTTCCCTTTTTGAGATTTCTCACTTTTCTTTGAGTATTTTGCTTCAAGATCAGACAGAAAACTGTTAAAATTCTTCTCTCTTGACTGCTGTCTTTGCTGAAAAAAAAAACAAACAAAAAGAAATGATGGTTTAGAGAAAATGATAATTTCATAAATGTGCAAAGTGAAGTCCTTTTTACCTTAAGCATCATCACAAGACTGTCATCTTCATCCCCGAGCCCCATCTCTTTCTGCATTTCCTCTGCTTCTTTTCGCTCTCTGTCAGCCTTGAGGATCAATTATAACAATTTTATTGAATTCTTGTGGGTGAAAATTCAAAATAAATAACAACATAAGACATTTCTTACCCTCTTCCTACGAGCCCGCTTCTTCTTTTCATTCTCTTGAGTGAACGCAGGGAATGCCTCAACGTCTCCGCTGTCAATGGCAGCCTGGATGATGCTGCAGATCCTGGGCTCGTCTTCCTGGGAGCAGCAAAGAGCCGAGGCTGTGATGGCATCCATGTCTCCCTTGTGCTGCATGTACAGCTGGATCAAATCCTGTCGCTCCTCATCACCACCTTTATATTTCTTTTCAAACTCAAGGATGTCTTGGACCGTGATCTAGGACAAGGATGGACAAAACAATCAGGTATTCAAGACTTAAATACATTGAATGAATAAAATTTTATAAATAAATAGTATTTTTTCATATTTTATGTATTCCATTTGTCAATGAATATATAGTGTTGTAAATAAATCAACATAAACACAATTTTAGGAATAGAAGTGACTCATTACAGCTGTAACATCATCCAATGCTACTCAAGGCAATAAATGACTCATTATTAGATCACAACAATAAAAAAAACAAGGAAATAACTGCTGTGCTCCAGTACTTTTGGGAAAAGCAGCCTCCAGTAGTCTTCCCAGCAGCGGTCTTGACTCAGGACATCAGACTCTTCATCCACCACCCCCTGCTCATCATACACAGCTCTCTGCTCTTTATCGCTCAGCACTGCATACAGTTTTCCCAACACCTGAAGGAGAAAAAGACCATTTAAATCCACTTCTGAACACATCTACACTCTTACAGAAAATGACCACATGGACTGCAGTAGGCTAAAGACAACAATAGTCAGATTTTCTCAACCAGTTTAAAACTATGATAGCTGTACCAGCACTTCATGGGAAACGGTGCATTCACAAAAATCAAGTACCTCTTAATGTTTAAATGTGGAATTATCAAAAAACAAAACAAAACAGATAGATTGGTTCTTCAGTCAAAAAGACATAAATGTTCATTTGATATTTGATCTTTTGATAGTTTCAATCAAAATCCTGAACAGGTTTCAGATATATGTAGCTGATATAACAGGTGGCACACGTGTGAAATCCCATTGCTGTTACATATAAGGTTTGAATATCCCGTTTCCTGGGAATCGTTTTCCGATATATTTGGGAATTTACTTAAATATACATTCAAATAAAAGTTTTATAGGTCCTAGTGATGATATGTTTCACACAAGGCGTCTGTTTTGCGCCTGCCTACAAATAGGACGATACTCTGACGTTGCAAAAATCAGATTAACGACTTTCAAAACAACCTCAACATCTACACGTGACGTCGCCTCAATCATATTACTTGCATTTACTCGTAAACCAAAACACAGGAGGAGAAAGAGGGGGTGTCTTATGTGACATTTATTAGCTGTGTTAGCTAGCTGCTACAGCTAGCTACTGCGTATTGTCCGTTTTGCAGCGAGCAGAGCTCACCTGGAACTTCTCTGTGGCCTGTGCGTCTTCAGGAGCCCGGTCAGGGTGGACTTTGAGCGACACTTTGTAGTAGCTCCTCCGGATGTCTGCCTCGGATGCCTCTTTGTTTATGCCCAGCACCTCGTACAGGTTTTGGGTCTTGAAGAGCTCCTGACACCGTTCGAGCAAACCCATCCTTCAGGATTTTACCACGTTAAAACAGGAAACACTGGGTACAGTGCTTTCTCTTGAATGTCCTGACAAAGTTTACAGCTCAGGTTTGTTGTTTTACTGAGCAAATGTTGGACAAGTCTTATGGTATAGTCTCTCTTTGTGGCTTCTGTCGATTTGGCGCGCTGAACTGTCACGAACTTCCTTACGTGCAGCGACGTGCTGACGTCGGGAACGCAAACGCGCCCTTATTGGTTTCCGCGTTTGATGTCGTCAGACTATGTAATGAACAGACCACATTTTCCAAAGTCTATGTAACGAAGTTAAAATGACAGACTTTGACTGTATACTATTTAAAGCATACAGTTTTACCGTAAACCTAAAAACTATTTAAGAAAACAAAATATATATATTTTTTAATTTCAAAGGTAAAATGTATGACAAAAGATTAATCATGGAAACCCATTTCTTTAGAAGCTATTTTCCACCACTTAGAGAAAGTGTAAGTTAATTCTAGATAATAAATTAATAGATAAATAACTAAAAAAATAAAAAATCCATATCTGAAATTATGCTTGTGAGTCATAATCATTACATTATAAGATTACATTATTTTGACTTTTTTTTTTTTTTTGCATAATCATGACTTTATTGTAATTTGGTATTATTATTCCAAACTTACCACTTCTTATTTGATAATTTTATTTAATACTCATAATTATGAGTAACTATCTAATATTTTTGACTTTCTATTTCACAACTATGACTTTATCACCCTGTTTAACTTTTTCTATCACAGTTTCAAGTTTTGAGCTTATAATTTTCTCATAAAAGCTCATATCTCATAATTTCAAGCTCATTCTCTATAAATTTGTCTTGAAATTTTTCTATTTATGTTTCAATTTTGGTTAGAATTGCGTAATTTTCTTAAGTTTTCTTTTTTAAGTGGCAGACATGGGCTTTCATAGCAATACACTTTCTTTTCATTGAGGTAACATTTATGAATGAATAAAATACATAATTATTGTGCTCCTATCTTGCCATATTATGTTGTTTAAATCTAAATATGCTATGTAATGCTTTAATAACCTTGTTCCAATCCAATAGAAATATAGCATATTAGTAATTAGATTGAAACAGTTTAAACTTTTGTTACAATCCCCTGTGAGCCATCTTTTAAATTGATAGTACTGCCTTTATATGACCTACGAAAGTCCATCAGACCAGGGTTGGTTATTTCCAGATGGTTATAATTATTACCTTGAACTTTGTCAGATGAGGTGGGAGCAGCCTCTACACTATTTTTCTGCTTATGTTTACAGTGATTTGATCCATTTGACTAGTTAATTATTTCTTTTGTCAGAAAAAAAAAATACTTGCATGTGCAGGATAAGATGTGCAAAGAGATGAGAGGGATTGCTTTGTCCACAGGAGGTGCCAAAAATAAACACAAACTCAAAGTCCAGGACTTTGAATTTAATGCTACATTATTTTTTAGAATGGTAGCTTGAATCTAACTTTAAGACCAACATTTGTGAATTGTATTTATAAATATATATTTCCATTATAAAAAAAAATAAATATTGTAGTTGATGCAATACATGGTCCAATACTGATATATTTTTCTTGAAACAGCCAAAGGAAAAATATATCTTTTAGGAAAGATAAGATAACAATGCAGGCAGATGCAACAGTCTTTTGGAAACTGAGTTTTCCTGTAATTTTTTTTCTGCCCAAAACAGTCCAAAGCCAAAATGAGTATGTTTAATCTTCCCTTAACTAAAGGTCATAAATCAGTCTAGAACTGAGCTATAAAAAGAATAATTTCTTTCAGTGAAAGTAGAAGCTATCTGAAAAACAATTCTTCAGGAAGTAAATCTCATTTTAAAGTCTAGTTTGCATAAATGCATCACTCAGACACCAACCCACAGATACCCCAGTATTTATTGATGCGTTTGAAGCAGCACAAGAATACATCAAAGACAATGAGGCGACTCACTAAGTATTTTTCACTGCTTCATGCGAAAGCAGAACACAAAGATACACACCGACTTTGAACTAAGCTTCTGTAGATTTCACCCATCTGTGTTTATAAGCCTGTACAATGTGCAGCACTGGAGATATACACTGCAAACCCCCTCCTGTCTCAGATGTTATCCAATTATTGCCCCATCTGTTTCTGTTGCATATTTGGCACAGTCTCTGTCGTTGTTTTTTGTGTGGACTTTCTGTCATCAAAAAGCTTGTCCATCCTTTGTACTCAGACACAGAATAAGCACTTGGACAACTGGCACATCATTACCATGATCAACAATGGAAAACAAAATGACAAAAGCATGAGAATTTTACTGTAAATGTTATGAACTTTTGCTGGTGTGCAGATCCTTCTCAAATGCTTTCCATCCACCGGTGCAGGTGGAGTTTGGCTACAACCATTGCTCCTCTAGAGGGAATATTTCCTTGTTATGGTCACGGTCTCCCACAACAGTCAAACGGCTTCATTCTCATGGTCAGTCTTTACAGCATGTCCATAGCCGACATTTTTTCCCCTTTCCACAGGGACAGTCTAAAAACCTCCTGTAGGGGGCAGCAGCTCAGCACTCCTTTCTGGTCTTCACCATCTTGCTGGCGTATTTAATAGGGATCCCCCAGCGTCTCATTAGATAGACATCAAACACGTAGGCCATCCCTGGCTCCAGGCCCCCGATCACAGCTGTGGTGACGGCCCGCCGAGGATTCAGCTCCTGGAAATACTTGCAGAGAACTCTCTCGGTGTCAGAGCGGGACTCTGGCCCCAGACAGGGTGCAGTTAGAGCCCCAGTCTCTGCATCGCTGTTTCCTAGCTTTCTACGGTACACGCAGTACAAGCTTCTTTCCTCTGTGCCCATCCATGCCAGAGTGACACTGTTGCAACCCCGTAACCGGTTAAAGGATTTGATCTGCAGAGTGGAGGGTAGAGATGGGACCCCTCTGCGGTGATAAGCCGAGGAAGTCTGCAGTTTAACTGAAGCAGTCAGACCTCCAGGTAGAGCTGGATCTGTTGTAGTTCCTTCTCTCTCCAAGTGGATGAGATATGAAGGACTTCCCTGTAGCCAGATGTGCTCCAGATCTCCTTTTACAGCTTTTGTGCTTAAAACTTGACCTTTACTTGACACAGTGACTTTCACTTTTTCCCCTTTGCCGCAGCTCTGCAGGGTGAGGAGGCCACTCTGCTGTAAACCTCGAGGTCTGAAACTGAAGAACTGCTCTGAGCGGGAGCCTCTATCTTGAAAGGTCACCCACCTCAGTTCACCGTCTCTGAGGTTGGTGATCGCCGGTCGAGCCTCCTCGTGCGTACGAGCAAATGTCCCCTTGTAGGCCATGCTCGTCCCGTTCAGCCTGTCGATCACAAAGACGCTGAAGTAATACTGTGTTTCTGGAAGGAGCTCGGAGACGGTGCAGACATTCTCTGTCCCCTGACATGCACACTGCAGATCAGTGAACTCCTCGGTGAGGGAGGATGGAGGTGCACTCTGGGACTCCGAGTCCCACTGCTGCCACCACCACTCCTTCAAAATGGGCCATGCTGTCACCCTCCTCCTTCTCTCCTTCTTCTCCTCCTTCTGATCCTTCTCTTTCCTCACACTCTGGCGTGCAGCACAAACATTGGGATAGTTTTGCTGTGAGTTAGCGAGGACACAGTATTCATAACTTTTCTGTGTGGGTGGGAGGCTGGTGATGGAAGCACTGGGCGCCCAGCTGAGGGTGACGCTGGTCATGCCGACACCCAGGGTGTGAACTCGAGGGTCAGCTGGGAGCAGTGGGAAGGCGCCTGAAGGTCCCAGGCCTTCGTGGAGGAACACTGTAGCCCTGCTGGTCTTCTGTTTGGAGCGAAGCCTCAGAATGTAGACAGAGGTTTGCGGGTAGGAAGGACCCCTGTAGGTGTCCACTGTGTTGCCTGTGAAGCTGTGTAGTTTTTCTTCTGTCCCAGGACCTCGCCACCAAACCTCAGGCACACTCTTTTTGGTGCTCCCTGTGCAAAAAACAGAAAGTTGAGAACATGTTGTAGCTATAAATACAGCTGAACTGTGTTTTCTCTACATCTGTTGTGTTTTAGCATCACTTTGCAGAATACTGTACAGCACTATGCAATGGGCATTTAGGACATCCAGAGCATGACTGGGGTTATGTCAATCATTACTTTTTACTTTTACTTTTTACTTCTGGTGCCAAGCTATATATCAGAGTTTTTTAACGCTCTATGTGCCAGCCCTCACAGATCCTCAGGTGGGGCCTCATGGTCATTCCAAAGTCAAGACTAAAAACTACAGGTGATTGAGCATTTTTCATCAGGGCTCCTCGACTTTGGAATGACCTACTGGAGGACATAAGGCATGCAGAAACAGTCACTTCTTTTAAATCACTTCTTTAAACTCATTTTTACAGACTTGCTCATATGTGACTTAGTTTTTATCTTCTAAGAAATTTTTAATTATCAGGCATATTTCAATTTCTCGCAATCTTTTACTTCTGTTTAATCCTTGCTAACCTCAATCTATTTCATTGGCCTTTTAGCTGTGATTTTAATTGTTACTGATGTTCCTTCTTTAATAATGATGGTTCTGCCTTCAGTTGTCCTTCATGGTATTTGTGTACTTGTCCATTTCAGTGTTGTTTCTGAATCTATGTGATTGTGTTTTCTACATTCTATGTTTTTGTTCTTCTGTTTTTCTCTGCACATGTCAGAGTACTTTGTAAAGCCTTATTTTAAATAGTGCGTCACAAATAAATGTATTGTTATTAATAGTATTTGTAAGTCACACTTTTTTCTCTTTGAACTAATCTAATCAGCCAAACATACAAAATGAAATGAATGTAAAAAACTCACATTAATGCACCATTCCTTTAACTGATTTCAAATGCACTGATGAAAATACTGACATGTCTCACTTACACAGTGGAGAAATATCATGGATCGTGAATGTTCGACAGACCAGGTCCTACATTTACTCTCTTTTAAGTCTCCTTGACCAAAGCTAAACTTACTTTTCATGAGTTTTGATCACCAAACATCTATTTTTAGCAAGTGTTTCTCCTGGAAAAAGGTAGTCCACTAACATTTTAAGCCACAGTTTAAGTTGACAAAATAAATAAACATTATTATGTAATGAGAGATAAAACATGTGCCTCATAAGCTATTTTTGAATTATCTACAGGGCCAGCTGGCAGTGTCATCCTGGCTGTCTTTATGCTAAGCTAATTATATACTATACTAATTGTCTCCTGGCTGTAGCTCCATATTTAGCGTTCAGACATCAGAGTGGTATCTATTCTCGTCTAACTGGTCACAGAAGCAAAGAGGCATATGTGCCAAATGTCAGAATATTTTTTATTCTAAGGGTTTTAAAAGAGGCAGGGGAAGTTTATGTTGACTAAGAGAAATCTGTAACATTTAAACTTGAGGAAAGTATTTAAAGCTATGTGAGGAGTTTTGAGCTGGTTATGTAATACACTGATACTTCACAACTTTCAAAAGCAAACAAGACCATCAGTACAAAGGAAAGGTGTCAGATGAAGTGAATTACAGCACGCTGCCCTATCAGCCTTTTTAATTTGTACTGGAAAGAAGTCATATATTTGACTTTAAAAGAGGGTGATGATTTATTTTTCCTTGGTTAAAAACTCTACTGATGTTTAGGACATAATCAGCAGTCAAATAAGAGGTAGACTTGGTCCACATGGGTTACAAAAGTGGAAACAAAATGAAAGTTCCTCACCATGGCTGTCTGAACAGAGGGGTGCTGTAAGGCCAAAACCACTGGAGCCTGAACCTCACCAACCCTTAAAAAAATGTTTTATTGACCCCAACATTGATGGATTGAAATATGGATAGACAGAGTTCTTATTACCATTTTCAGTAGAAGGTATTAAGACCCTTAAAAGTTCATACTATGTGATATTAAGTGTTAACTACAGTAAACCCATGAACCCATAATAATTTAGCACTAACAGGAAACTAAACTGTTGACAGTTTTTGGACTGATTTGACTTTTATTTATCTACAGTGCCGATAAAAAGTATTCATCCCCTTGGATGTTTTGGATGTTTAAGTCTATCATGGTCAATAAAATTAGGCTTTTCTGACAAAAAAATACAAAAGACTTTTTAATATCAAAGTGAAAACAGATTTCTACAAAGTAATTTCAATTAAATACACATATGTGATGTAAAATAAGTGACTGCATAAATATTCAACCCTTTCTTGTCAGTATTTAGTAGATGCACCTTTGGCTGCAATCACAGCCCTGAGATTGTGTGGATCAGTCTCAAGCAGGCTGGCACATCTGGACACTGCAATTTTACTCCATTCTTCTTTTGGAAATTTGCCAAGCTCGGTCAGGTTTCACAGGGACTGAGCGGGAACAGCCCTTTTCAAGCCAAGCAACAAAATCTCCATTAGATTGAGGTCTGGGCTTTGACTGGGCCACCAGAGCATTCACCTTGTCATCTTTAAACTATTTCGGTATAGCTGTATTCTTCAGGTCATTGTCGTGCTGGAAAATAAATCTTCTCTGGGAACATAGTTCTCTTGCAGACTGAATAAGATTGTCCTCCAGCTTTTTCTTAAATTTTACCACATTCATTTTACCCTCCACCTTTACAAGCTTGCTGCAGAGAAGCATCCCCACAACATGATGCTGCCACCACCGTGCCTCACAATGGAAATGATGTTTTTGTGGTAATGTGCAGTGCTTGGTATCAGCCAAACACAGCATCTTGTCTTAAGGCCAAATGCACCATTTTGGTCACATCAGACTGAAAAACTTTCTTCCACTTGACCATGGAGCCTCCCACTTTTATTTGACAAACTCCAGACAAGATTGATAGCAGAGTTTTTTAACTTTTCACTCTCCCATAAAGCTTTGACTGGCAGAGAACCCGGGCAACTCCTAGTCATAGGTGTCTTGGTGGCCTCTCTTACTAGTCTCCTTATTTAATTATTTATTTAATTTTATTTAACCAGGAAAACCTCATTGAAATCAGTAGTCTCATTTACAAGAGTGTCCTGGACAAGAAAGGCAGCATGGTCCTTGCATGGTCACTCCGCCTGTGAGGACAGCCTGATCTTGGCAGATTTACATATGTGTCATATTCCTTTAATTTCTTGAAGGTCGATTAAACTGAACTCCGGGGGGATGTTCAATGCCTTTTTGTGTCCATCCCCTGACTAATACTTTCCAATAACTTTTTCTCTAAGTTGTCTGGAGAATTCTTTTGTCTTCATTGGATAATGGCAGTCAGGATAACTGATTATCACCACAGGTGTCTTTATACTACAATTACTTGATACACATTTATTGCACTCAGGTGATCCCCATTTCACTAAATGTGAGACTACTAGCAATGATTGGCTGGACCTCTGTTTCAGTTTGGCATTAAAGAGGCTTTTAAAGTGCGTAAACACTTTTTTATAAGCACTGTATTTGTTCTCTTTTAGATCTTTTAACTGCAGAACAGATTTTACTCATTAAAAATACATGATTATGTATAATGCATGCTAATCTTAATGCTTCTGTGAGGAATTTTAAGCTGGTTATGAGTCAGACTGATATTAATACTGATGTCTCTTTATGATCTACAAAAGCAGAAGAGTGACAAGATTTCCAAAAAGTAATCATAAATGAAGTATTCAACAGTCTGCTGAAGAATATACCTTGCTGTGTATGTTACTGAGTGATTGTTGACTAAAGAAAAGAGTGCAGGCTAAGATTTTCCTCAAGAACTAACTTTGTCTGACTTTGCTGAGCAAAAAACAAAAAGGGGACCAAGCTTATCTCTCCTCCAATGACTGCAATGGTTAACAGGTGAGTTATATCAGAGCAGTCTCATGGGACCTACTATCTCCAAACACATTATGATCCTGCAAAATGATCAACAGTAACCCAAAACATCTGCCAAAAATTTGAACACATAACCTATATCCTAAAATTATACCAAGAGTTAGCTCATTATGTCATTTATGGCTACTTCATTCAAACTAGATGATTTTAACCTCTATTCTAGACCAAATTTGCCTCAATAATCTTCAAGTGGGTGGTGCCGATACAGTTATTTAACGGACTCAGTCATACACAAAATAGACAAAGCCATCAACATGTTAGACATTTATGAATTCAGGTCAGACTGTTTCCAGCTGATGACCCACAAGAGCCAATGAGAGAGCAGACCAGGTAGCATCCATAACTGAATGTTACAGACTGTTACAGCTCACATAAACACATTATACTGTCGTCTCAGCCAGATTATAACCACATCCTTGTCTTTGTTTTTATGATGCACTGAGAAACAGAATGTGCTCCAGGACTGCCAGCTGAAAACATCATTCATCCTCCATATATGTTTTTCTACAGAAGTCATATTTAATCACATGAGTGCGACAGGCCCTTAAGTCTGGCTGATTCATCTAGTGTGTGAATTAAGGGGACTGTAGTGTTTTAAATTTGTTGAAACTATCCTTCAGTCTTTAATCTCCCATGTTTTTAAATTCTTTAAAGATTTAAAAATGGTCTTGAATGTTTCCAGCCTGAAACTTAAACAGGACAAGACTGGGAAAAGCAAGATTTATTCTTACAAATACACGTTTATGATGCTGAACACTTTTTCTTAATAAGCATTTTTATAAAAAGGCATCAGGGTTTGTAAGTCATTTAACTAATGCAAAATACAAGGGTGCTCAAATAAATGGATATCAATTACATGATGATTAGGATTACGGTGACTTGGGTACCTAATAGATTTGAGCAAAATAGCAAAAAAAATCTCAGTTTTTACCAAAAAGAGTTACTTATCGCTTTCATTTATACTAAAGTGTTGTTGTTTTGAAGTATGTACTCTTCACATAAGTGATGCAGTCAGCTAAACAAACTCTCAAAAACCCCAGCAGCGCTCATCTTCACACTGCATCCATCCCAGTGATGAGAAATGGCTCCTCAGATGAAACTAAATGTTACAGAATCAAAGTGAATAATTCAGGCTTGCGATGAGGACACATGAGCTCACAGTCTGAATGATTCATGTGTCATGTTTAACTTCATAATGTTATTTTACCGAGTGGAGAAGCTTGTTATCTTAACCTGGAAAAGTACTCATGGAGCCCTCCAAGGCATGTTTTTTTCTTTTTAGTTACCTTCTCCTACTTTGGTTCAGCTCTTTCTGCCCTGATTTTCAAGTGTTTTTCAAATTTTCCTGCTCTATTTGTTCCAATCAATGTTTTTCATTTTATTAGGTGCACAGGCACAAGAATTGCAGATTTATTTCTTTATTTAAAAAAGAATCATTATGTAATGCTTAAGTCCAGAGTTAGTGGCTCTTGGCAGTTATTGTGTTTTTCTTTGATAGAACTTTAAATCCTGATACGAGTCCTTTTATCAAATATATGACAATGAGACAACCAAATACAAACTCAGTTTCTGCACCAGCTTCTGTCAGAGATGGAGGGAGAGATTTATGAAAAAAAGAACAGCAATATCTATCCTTTATATTTATATTAAAAATAACTGTTATTTTATTTTTCTAATTGATTTTAAAAAGACAGAGCTTTTTGGCCCAATGGGAATTATTAGTCTATAAACTTACTATAACAGCAGCAGAATGACCTTAAAGGACAAACAGTGAATGGAGTGATTGGAGATCACCATGCAGTGAACGTGTATCAAGTGATTGTAGTATAAAGACACCTGTGTCTGGAAGGTCCAGTCACTGGTTAATCAGTATTCCTGGCTACCATTACACCACAAAGACAAAAGAACACCCGAAGCAACTCAATGAAAAGGTCATTGAAAAGTAGAAGTCAGGGGATGGATAAAAAATAACCCAAGGCACTGAACGTCCTCCAGAGTTCAGTTTAATCCATCTTCAAGAAATGAAAGGAATGTGACACGTGTGAATCTGCCTGGATTAGGCTGCCCTCACAGACTGAGTGACTGTGTAAGAAGGAGACTGGTATGGGAGGCCACAAAGACACCTATGACTAGGAGTGTCCCAAGTTCTCCACCAGTCAGGGCTTTATGGGAGAGTGGCATATTAAAAACTGCCACTGTTGAGGAAAACTCCTATAAATCTTGTCTAGAGTTTGTCAGATAGAAAGTGTGAGGCTCCCTGGTCAAGCGGAAGAAAGTTTTTCAGTCTGATGTGACCAAAATGGTGCCTTTTGGCTTTAAGACAAGATGCTAAACACTGCACATTACCACAAAAACACCATTCCCACTGTGAGGCACGGTGGTGGCAGCATCATGTTGTGGGGATGCTTCTCTGCAGCAGGCCCTGACAAGCTTGTAAACGTAGAGGGTAAAATGAATAGGGCCGTTTATGCCCATGTCAGAGCTTGAGCAGGTTTGCAAAGAAGTATGGAGTATTGCAGTTTTCAGATGCGCAAGCCTGATTGAGACCCATCCACACAGACTCAGTGCTGTGATTGCAGCCAAAGGTGCATCTACTAAATACTGACTTGAAGGGGTTGAATATTTATGCAGTCACTTATTTTACATCACCTTTTTATTTAGTCGACATCATATCAGAAAAGCCAATTTATATTGACTGTGATTGATTTCTAAAATCAATAAAAGAGTAAAACATCCAAGGGGCTGAATACTTTTTATTGGCACTGTCGATAAATGAAAATAAAATCAGTCTAAAAAACTGTCAACAGTTTGGTTTCCTGTTAGTGTTAAGAAATTATGCTGTACTTAACACTTCTCATCCTTTTAAGGGTCTTAATGACTTTCTATTGAAAATGGTATAAAAACTATATCCATTATTTTGTCAAAAAGCCAAATTGTACTGACTGTGATTAATTTATAAAATCAATAAAAGGGCAAAACATCCAAGAAGGTGAATACTTTTCAAAAGCTCTGTATAGTCTCATAGTTGAGCTTTCAGACTGCAGTGATTTTTGTATGACAGACTTACCACTCATGACTCGCTCCGCCCACCCCTGCCCGCCTGACATTTTTTTTCATTGCTGAGGAGTGTTTTCAGTCAAACAAGCACTCCACAATGTTTTATACTTAGAGGTAGACTTCCTGTTTTCTTTAAACACACAGTTATGACCTAACAAGGTTATAACTCCTAATGAGGGAAAAAAAGTGGCGCCAAACCCTGCCAGTGCTGTCGGTCATCATGTTTCCTAGCACGCTCTGAGCAGTGAAGCAGCTGCTTGCAATACAGACTAACTGGGGTGAATTTTACATCACATTAGGTATCTTGTAGTGTGTAGCAGTAGCAGCTGCATGCACTTGCAGTCAGGACATTGTGTGTTTTACTGGTTGCACTGGTAGCCAACTTTTAAATGGTTAAAAAAGTGATATTAAAAGTGCAGCTTGTGCACTGGAATTCATGGCAACTGATTGTCTGCTAATACAGACAAAGAAATACTCCTTATGGCTTAAGCTTCCATGAACTTTTGATATGTGTTGATTTCATCACCCCCCTGTGGACAACATGGTGCCCCTAATCTTTCTGCTTATTTTGTCCTGCACACGGGATAGTAGGAATTTTCAACAAAAAACTCATCCTTCTTCTTTTACTAGTCACATACTTCTCACTGAAAATTTTTGTCATATATAATGCAAAAAATGTGTGTAAGCACAGTTGAAAACTGATCTTACACCTACCCTGCCTCAATGCATTGTAAGGCATTCAGATAATGAAGTCTTGTAGTTGATTGTCTCCTTTGCATTTTGTGGGCCATAAAGAAACATCAGCGTCAACTGCTGCCTTTTCAAAAACAGCGATAAACTCCACACAGGAGCTTTAAGCAGGTGTGTGAAGGTGTATATTTGGTCTTACTGCTCACTCACACTGCAGGCTCTTCAGTGGTTTGTCCTTCAGCGTGCGAGCAGCAAGGCTCCACTCAATGGGGACATCACACGGGCTGACGGTCACCATCATCCCTGGAGTCTTCTTCTTGAGTGTAAAGTAGAGCCTGTGAGTAGAAACAGTGACAAATAACCATGAGAAAGATGTTTGATTCATCACAGGGAAAGTCAGAAAGATATGAGCGATGGATGAGAAGATATCCTCAGCTGCAGACTGTGCAGCATCCTTTCATTCTGTTGAATGATTTGCAGATAATGTTCTATCCCAGAGCTTTAAATTTTCAATGCTGCAGCTGTCCACATCTGTCCCTGCATTTGCCTACATGCTGATCAGATAGATCAGGAGAGGTGACCTGGGAGTCATGTGATAAGGCTGCATTGACAGTTTCGATGGATATCTGCCTGTGTGTTGGGATCGTGCTCTGCCTAGGAACTATTATGCCCCTTTTTGTGTTCGAGTGTGCTAGATCACAGATTTGCATATCAGATGGCACTTAAAGGACGTTTTGGGTTTATCTTGTCTTGATGTGGTCTTATTTAGATTCAAACTTAACTTTCGCCAACATGAGTCAATTTCTCCCTAAATCAAAGAATTCTTCATCCTAACCGCTGTGTTGCATGCCCCATCTTCACAGCCAGTTACCCCTCATTAAAATGAACCAACTGCATTGTTATTTATTAATCAATATTTGTTTACTCTTCTTACAAACATCATTATTCATGATTCTGTGCAGATGGCGCTTGTTTCCAAACAGATGTGCGACACAGTCATTCTCAAGGGCGCTTTGCAGCTTATTTAACAGAGTGATTAATTTCTGATCCGGTGTTTTCTCTGCGTTTATTTGCTGTGTGGTTCTGCGTGACCGCACCGACGGACAGACTGCAGCACACAGGGAGATGCATCTCGTAATTTTCAGCTCCCGCTTTCAGAGAAACAAGCACTGGCACTGGTGTGTATGGATCACGCCAAATGGGCTCCACTTCCTCTAGCTCGCTCTACAGTGGTGCTGGAAGCAGACTCTGTCTACAAAGGTGGATGGTGGATGACAGTGGCTTGTTATTGGAGTGGAAGTAACAAGGGCAAATCAAGTTATTTCAAGAATATTCCACCAGGATTATCAACTTTATCCACAGACTTGCAATAAAAACATGGATTATCTTCTTGTTGACAGTAAGGTTGCATATTTAAAGTTAGAGCTTAACTTGTTAGGATGTAAAAAACAAAGATAAATATTTATTTTCAAGAAGGCTTATTAAGTTGGACAAGAATACATTTAAATAAATTCAGATATCAGTAAAGCCTCTGTTACACATGCACTCCAGACATGCCAAAGACTTTTTCCCTTCTCTTACACATGTCCCTTACTGAGGAGGATTTTTCCCTGTTGGACAGGGTCTCAAAAGGAGTGTGATGTATGAAGGACACTATGGAAGCCATAAGCTGTGTCCCAATTCAAAGGTTGCATCCTTTAAGGGATCCAGCTTTTGCAGACCACTCAGGCTGATCTGAAATGAGACAGTCTGGTCTTCAGAAGATTTCCCGTTTGTGTCACCTGCTGTCCCTGCTCTTACTTTCTTATTAATAAGTTATTGCCTTTCACCTAGCAATCTCTACAGCCGCAGGGGAACTAGTTAACACAAAGTGTCTCAAATGGCATGTTTCTGTAAGTATGCTGTAATACAGCACAGTTAATTATAGTACAAAGCACTTAATCACATCAATAGTACTGTCCCACAATGCGCACTGCTGCTTTGCATCAACAGGAAGTAATGACAGTTTAACCTGCTCTATCTTCTTCTTCTACTTCTGTTTTACAGGAAGTTATCAATAGACATGAGGTGATTATAATCCAAATTTGAAGGCAATTTTCACACAACAAAATTAACTTATTTTGCATTCTGCTCTTATGAATAACACATTTGCTAGCTACTCAACACTAACTTTAGCTTGTGCTCTAGCATGCTAACATTACAACATCTGCTACATCACCAGTATGGTGTTCACTGAGGGTGTAAAGTGCCCGTCGTTCCACAGTCAATTCTTGAACATTTTTGAGTGTGCCAGTAACAGGGATGTAGCCAGGGATTTTGGGCCCCCAGAAAGAAAATAAAACAGGGCCCTTTTAGCTGGCTAGCTGAAAAAAAAGTATAACTTTATGAATATCCATGTGTTTAAATGTATTTTTGAACTATAATTTCCCTATATCCATGAGCAGTATTTTTATGATGAATGGATTAAAATCATTTGTATTATTTCCCTCATATTACATGTTTACATTATATGTGTATGTTTATTAGCCTATTCCCAAAGCATAACACAATATACCATTTTAACTTCCCAAATTAGGAAAATGCTTACAATACTCCAAATGTATTTCTTCATCACTTTTGGTTCTTTATGAACCTTTCCTCCTATTTACAGGCCTCAGAAAAAAAACCCTTCATTTTCCTCCTCCTCATCCTCATCTTGCTCTCTAGCCCTCCTTTCTTTTCCTCCAGGCTCACTCTGCTGTACAGCGCTGGTGGGAATAAATCATTTGGAATTTTTTGAGGATAGGAGCAGGGGCCCCCAAAATTGTGTGGCTTTAGTTCAGTAATGATGATAATTACTAAGAAAAAACAAAAAACAAATAAAAACACACTTTTCATTCCAGGCTTCTCAAGGACCCCACCCTACTCAGGGCCCGGGCAAACAGTACCCCCCCCCCCCCCACCCCCACCCCGTGCCATGCCCCTGGCCAGTGGTATAATGCATTTGAGTACAATTCTCCATTTGAATGCACTAAGTGCACTTATGTACTCAAAATGTGTAGTATTTAGTACAGAAGTATGTGATTTGGGACAAACTGAAACTACAACTAATTTCATGTAACAAATTTTATTTTAAGGTAATTTAAAGTTTCAAGGCCCCTTTTTATACTAGTTTTAGTAGTTCTCTGATTGAGTTGAAACCGATTGCTTACAGTTAAAGTTGCACAACAAGGCCACATCAGCTCAGCTGAATTGGTGCACTATGGACCTCAGAATATGTCGGGATTTGAAGGATGTATTGGATGGATCCTTCACTGGCTGGGAAAGGAAGGCACAGATGCCATCTTCCCATGAAATAATAGCACCCTCAACAAACTACGGTGGTGTAAATAGGGATGAGCATTGAAACCACGCCCCATTTGGTACCTACATGTCCGATATCTACTAGACCAAATTCTAACACAGATATCGATACTTCATTTCACTATCCTACCACCCCAAATGTAAGGCAAGAAATATGTTAAGGAATTTGTGTGGTTTATGTGTTAAGTTACATCAGTTTCCTTTTCTTAGCTAATTTTCGACTCGTATAAAGATATTTCTGCAAATGATTGAAGATACACAGACAGCGTTTATTCTTCTGCTGACTTTCAACACACCTTTTTTTCCTTTCAAATGTGTTGATTCAGGCCCCAATTAGGCACCAACACCATATAAAAAGCAGAAATTTAGCACCACTGTCAGGAAAATTCCAGACAACACCCAACACTACATGTAAACAGTCTTCAGATGTGCCCTCTAAAGGATGCGGTTCCTGAATTGGGACACAGCTACAGTGCCGTATTGAACAGCTGTAGGCAACCAGTGGCCCAGGGGCTACCACTCTTCAGTAAGGGCAGTTAATTCAATTTCAATCAGGTCAATTTCAGACACCATAATCTGCCATGAACGCATGAAAAACAGAAACATTTATTTTGTCATTTTTCATAACTGATAAATGTTTAGCTCTTTGCAACAAAAACTAGATATAATTGGCTGTACTTGCTTCGGGAAAACTGTTTTATATGCATCACTTAATACATCTTTTAAAAATGAGATGTACATGTAAAATGTATTAAAATAAGTCTTAACCAATATATTCACTGCAATGATTTATCTATTTTTAGCACATCAAATTGAGTTTAAGAATATTAATGTTGGTATTAAAATGATCATGAAAGCTTTTTCTTTGATATTTTTGAATCAATCATAGTGGTTAAATAGAGAATTTCCAATAATTGTAACAATTAGGCCCTTTAGCATTGAAAGTAAGATTAATATAGCCCTTCTGGTGACTGATTTACAACATATTTAAGACAGCAGATAAAGCAACACAAACTGTTTTTTTGCCTTTTTGTCAGTGTAACAAGTTATTTATATTTCTTCAAAGTCAACAAAAGAGTGAAACATAACACAAGGCAGTTTCACTGTGTGCTATTGTTTTTTAGTCATCCTGTTAAGTGGAGGCAGCTCGTCCTGTTTCACACGGTTTGTATAGTAAAAACATCTTCACTATTCCCGTTCAGTCACCGTGGATTTTCATATTGTCCTGCTGCGTTCACCTATCAGCTAATCTTGACTTCTTTCACAAACTTTACTAGGGGGCATGGCAGCACAATATTAGGAAGATGTTGGGGTGAATTTTTTGTCACTTTTGTCCCTCTATGGCAGTGTTCCTCAACCCTGCTCAATTTATAAGCCAAGTTGTTGAAAAAATACCTAAAAAATGAGTAAAAATACTGCATTTTATTTATTTATTTCAACTATCATCATTAAATAACTGAAAACTTGAAATTATTATTTACAGATTAATTAAACAAAAATCTAATACATTTTTGTGTGGCGGAGTTGATAAAAATCAATATATAATGGCCAAAAAAAACAAACAAACAAGTAATACTTTGAAAAAATGTTGAATTTAAAATCTGTTCCTTCACACAACTACAAGATGAGACCTCTACCTACAGACATATCCACTTCAAATTACTGTAGAAAGACAAATGTTTTTGGAACTTGTTTTGCCCCTTTTCTCAAAAATCAGTGATATGTATCTTGTTTGTTCACCCTTGTACACATCAGATGGAAATATAGAGACAAAAAATAAATATTGGCAATTATGTATGATATTTAAAGCCTATTGTGAAGTGAGGGAAACAAATTGACTGCTAGGACTTGCAGTGGATGATTTCTGGGGCCTAAATTTCCCTTTTTTAAGGTTTTCTGAAAATCTTTTTAAGCATAAGTTGTCACAAAAGAGCCACATGTGTCTCAAAAGCCCAGTTGAGTATCACTGCTCTAAGGGCTAAATCTTAAAACTTCAGGGAAATTATTTTCAGGATTTTTGTGCCTTTGTTAAAACAAAATGATAATTCACACCTGCCTTTAAAACATTTGAGATGAAAATATTAGACTCTTTATACAACTACATTTATTTGATGGCTCTAAAATCAGTTATGTTACAGATTCAGATAGATAACACTACATTTTAAAACTAATATATTATGGTGGCTTTAAATCGGGATTTGTTGACAGATTAGGGAAACTCAGAAGCTAACCATCTTTGTATAAAATGATTTGGAATAAACCCTCCTTTTACCAGCTGTCATATGCAGATGTTATTTTTCAGGAGAAAAAGACAAGACTGTGTGAGTAATTAGTTAGTTAGTTAGTGAAGTTTATTTCAAACGTGTAAAAAGCATAATGAAAAATGGTCATGTACCTTCAGAAGGCTGATCAAGATTACACGTTTGAAAAGGAGTGGGAAGAAGTGCAAACTTATTTAATCCCACCCCTTCTTAAAATGTTAAACTGCGTATGTCGTTTAGTTGTTTAGTTAAGGCTTTTACTTGAGACTCAGAGGACTTCCTCCAACACTGATCCCAGCGGGATGGTCAGATATCACAGCTGACTTAGTTCTTTGCTGTGGGTGTATAATTTTCCTCCATTGCACTATAAAACCGAACAAGTTGAAAGCACACAACAATTTTGAAACTGATTAGGTCCAAGTTTTAAAGTAGTGGAAGTTTTCTCATATTTTTCTCACATACTTTGAACATTTATGCCACTCAAGGTAGGCTAACTTAGGTGACTACAAGTGACAGTAAGTGAACCCTGAACCAGGAAGTCCTCTTCCATCATGTTCAGCATTACATCCATATATATTATAGTTGCTCCCCACAGGCAGGACTTCTCTAACTGAATAAGTAATTTCTCATGATGCAATTTGTCTAATGCCTAATGGCATTCTGGGAAAACTTTGCAGATTGAGGGATGATTGTCAAATAATTTGAGTATAATATTAAAAAAAAGAGAGATCCAATATTGTTTACTTAAAACTAAAAATGTGTTTTTTAAGTTAATACAACTCATTTTCAAACAACCTTCAACTGTTACGTCTAACAGTTTGGCTATTATGGTAAATGGCAGTTTTTTATTTTTGTTTTCAAATAATCTCTTTGTTAACATAAACACTTAACAAATTAGCTGGAACACTCCTTTAGCCCTCAAAAATGGCAGTCTAGTACACTTTCTTTTCAACAATTAGTGAGGTGGTTTTAACTCAAGAAAGTGATCATATGCCCAGCTGTGATCAGCTGACAGCCAGCTGTTCCTAATCAGCTCCCACAGCCAATCACAGCTCTTTCTCTTAACACAGTGGTCCACTCAAGTACCTTTCACTAATCCCTGTTTGCATTAAAGCTGGTGCACTGCTGCTGCTACTGCTGACAAAGCTTAACCTCCTCCACCCCAGCCTCCTCCTTTACAGCATAATGCTTGTTGCACCCTCATATTGAGATCCATGCTACTATGGATTAATTGCCTCTGAACTAATTTAATAGTATTCAGTACACATTATCAGTCATGTATCCATCCATATGGGGGTATAGCTATGCGCTTCCTGGAAAATCGAAGCATGCTGCTTGACTCACCCAGGGTGCATCTTTTGAGCAGAGCCTTCCCCACCAAATGAAACTGTATATCCATTTTGCAATAAAATGGCAAAATGTATAACAACAGTGTTCCTGAATGAATTAGGAATAATGAAATAGTTTGTCTCTTGCCACAGCCACGTAAAAGCGAATCACTAAGTTCCTCCTTACCTACGAGTCCGCCCCTTAGGCAGAGTGATCGCTGTCATCTTTCCTTCTGGTAACCATGTTGTTGGTCGAAGCGGAACTTCATTCTCAGGGGCCAGGGCTGAATGTGTCTGGGGCCAAAACAGCACCAGAGCTGCACCGAAACACCAGGACAGGGACGTGAGCGCCATCTCTGGTTTGATCTGTTTTCCTCCTCAGTTACCACGTCTCGGATATGCCCCTCTGACGGAGGAAAGGTCAGAAACATCAATCAGAGCCCTGCTGGACTGTAAAGACACTCAAACACACTTAGCTGGATTTCTACCATTCACACAGACACTAAAGAGCTGTAGCGGCTGATGATTCATTGATATGAAGAATCATCCTGTCCTATTCAGACAGAATTATTCATGCAGGAGGGGAAAGAAATTGCCATGCTATATTACTGCGCTCTGTGTGTGTGAGGCTCAGCTTGACACTGTGTAAAAAATCACCCATCGCACTACTTTTCAAAGTGTGAAGTGGGCTGCTAATATCACTCTGAAGTCGACGCCTTTACATTTACGTTTCTATTTTTAGTCTGGTGAGTTCAAATGAGTCTGCTCTCTAAATATCTTTCATCATGGGGGCTTGGCGGCCATTTTAGCGGGAAAAAGTGACACCATGCTGATGAAGGAAGTGCACACAATACACCTGGAAGAGCTCGGACACAGTCAAAACCAATCAAGGTACATGATTTGAGTTCAGAATGTTTTCTTTAGTCTTTAATTTGACTTCTTTTTCAGCATTTTCTTCCTTGTGTCTTCTTCTTTGGTGTGTATTTATGTGTGTGGTTTTGTTTTAGTGATAGCAGACAGGATGATTACAGGTTTCACTGTTCTTCCTTCTCCCCAGAGAAAGCACATTTGTTCAAAGTCACCCAGTCGTCACATACACACATGCACACACTCCCCGCCTTCCTCTAACAAGGTGTATTATGTCAGCGCTGTGCCCTATAGATCAGATGACAATCACAGTGGAACCAAGAAGGCGGCTACAGAAGGCACATCTGAGTCTTTTTTTCAGGGCCCTGGGACGCTCCAAACTCACAAACCTTCATCGCTGCACAGCTACAAAGTCGCCTGCTCATTATCCTTGCGAAGAACGAGGGGGAGCGAACGACCCATAAAGCTTTAACAGAGAGACATGCAGAAGGGGAGAGAGGCAGATTGAAACAGGAGGTGGGAAGGAAGAGAAGAAGGGAGAGGAAGAAGAAGAGGAGGATGTTGGATTCTGGAGTAATTAGAGGCAAGAGATGACAAGAGAGGGGGTAAAAAGAGGAGAAAGTGCAACTGGAACATTTGCAGCGGTGGAAATAAATATGTTTTGGTGTTTTAGCCCGGACACATGCAGCTGATTGGTGTTTACTTTAGCCCCCATGTCGAATGGGTTCTAATATGGCACATATTACCAGACGGTAGGCCTTTTTCTCACACACCCCCTCATTCAATCTTGATAAAGATGAACACACAGAGAGGAAAAAAAGAAGCTTGGCGGGCTTGCTTCTTCAAACCGGGCCCCGCTGATAAAATATGCATATGGCTCCTCAGCAAATTACGGCCGATTGAATTTTCATAAGGCAAAAAAAGAAAAAAAAAGGCTGGGTCTTGTAGAGAGAGGGAGCTTGGTTGAACTTAACTACCGGCCTCTATAAATAAATACACACTCCCCTTTAAACACATGACTTTGATGGTCCCGCTCAGTCTCTGCTCGGCTCTGTTTTCTTTTTCTTCTTCTGGATGAGTTTCCTCTTTCCGTTATCCTGGACTGTCAGCTGACTGCGTTTATTCTGGATACTGTTTGGGGGTTTTAATTAAAGACACTTCAACCCTGCTCTGTTTCTCTTTCTCCCTCCCTCTCTTTGCCTTCTCTTTTTGTGCACTTTTCTTTCCATTTGGCCCTCTCATTTGGAAGTTAAAGCCGGCTCAGTTTCAGAGAGGACAGGTTGAGTGCTGTGTTGCTCTTGCTGTCCGCACATTGTATCCGCTATCTTCCATCTCTCTGGCAGGACCATCTGCCTTCTGTTATCTGTGGGTAGGGACAGATTAAATGGCATGGGGTGGTCCCTGCAGGATACACTGTCCCCCCTAAAAAACTGGCCTGTGGTTCAAGGTGGGGGTTGACGGCAAGGCAAACACTCAGTGACCATGGAAATTTGATAGGATTTTCCGCTGATTTTCAATTACATTTGAATACATTAAGCCGTCTTGTGCTTTCCTTGCTTTCATTGTGCATTTGTGTCTCCATCTTCAACACTTTTCTAAACACACTTTGTCTCTACTTTTACCCTGCCAATCTCCATAGTTATAGTTTTATTATCTAAACTAAGAAAATTATGCAAAGTGAGCAATAAAATCCACAGAAATCCACAGGCACAGCCATCAAAAGCACCCTGCAACAACTAAAAAGTGTCCTGCATCTGTCTCAGCTTTTTTAGGCAACCTCCAGAGACCACACAGACACGCACTCAGAAAACAAGTGATCCAAAGAAACAAGTTGCTGACTTACAGATCCAGTTGAAATCTGAGCGCTTACATGCACATGCTTTGCAAGGACAACAACATGCATGCATGCATCCCCCCTCTTACCTTCTCTCTGTGCACGCTCTCCCACTCCTGCGCAGGGAGTGAGGGATGGGATCAAGTGAGAGAGGGAGAGAGGATAGAAGAGGAAGAGGAGGAGGAGGAGCGACAGCAGGTTGTTGTTCCTCTGACTCCGTCTCCCATGGGGTGCTGCTGCTGCTGCTCACTCCCTGATACTTCAAGAGGTGTTTCTTTCAGGTGCTCAGGTGTCCCTTCAGGGCTGTCCCAGCACCTCTGAGCTCCTTCTCTCCCCTCTGGGTACTCTCTCACACACACGTGGAGGCTTGTCCCGTTGAAGACTGTCTGAATGTCATCCGGTTCCCTTTCTTCTTCTTCTGTTATTCTTTTCCCCCTTTCCTTCTGTTCTTCTTCTCTTGTTCCCTCTGTTTACATCCTCCTCCTCCTCCGGTAGTGAACGGAGCTCACTTGCAATTCAAATGGGCTCATGTGTGATTGTGTGTGTGTGTTTGTGTATCTGTATGTGCAATCTGAGAGTGAGGGAGCGAGTGGGTGAGTGTGAGGGGGCTGGTTGGTGAGGTCGCTGAATGGGGGTGGTGATGAGAGAGAGAGAGAGGGAGGAAAAGGGGAGGTGATTTAAAGTTAAATACATTAACCATTGTATGTCTGCTCTGATAACATCTGTATTAGCAGCGAGCTGCAGACAGCATGTTAGAGGTTACACTGTCTTTGTGCCCTTATCTCCTATTTAATCGGGTGCTCAGTCTGCCTCTAAATGAATGTGTTTAAATGGAAGAGCGGCCTCTCAGGCACATAATGGATTTATGCAAATATTTAGTGTGCTTTCTGGGTTTTAACAAATCAAAACTGTACAGTGTTGGATAAAAAGGGTAGAACTAGACTTTTTATGTCTCCACCACAATCAAGGAAACAGCAGTTTGATTTCTTTGTACAGTTTTTAAAGCTACATGAAGGAAAACTTTTCTATTATTCAATTATTACGATGAAAGCTGCATGTTCTTGCTCAAATTTACAGAAAAATAATAAGACGGGGATTTTCTTAGCCTAGTGCAACATAACTGTGCTGTATCACTCATTAGAATTGGTCTTGCTGAAACATAGATTTATATTTCTTTTAATTCCTACATTGAAAGAAAAGTTGGAAAGTTTCTGTATTTTTGTGGGTTTTCTCCCATTTGGCCCCAAATAACATTATCAGACCAAATGTCAATCAAGACTGTGTTCCCTTCTTCTCCCCACATGCCTCTATGACTCATTTTCATTTGGTGCTGATCTCCTTTTTTTCTGGCTCTCATGCCGTGATTTCCTGTCATTGATACGAAGTTCCAAATCCTTTTAAAGAGATGCATTCACACTAGAGGAAAACCAAACCGTGGTTCAGTTTGGTTTGGACCGAGACCACCTGTTTTGGCTGGACCACGGTCCGGCAGTTTGGTCCAGACTATGGTTCAGGGGAGGTTTTATACCTGTCATTTACGCTCGGATCAAACAAGTCCAAAAGTCCAGACCAAATGACGTAGGTGTGAAAGCAATCTTTACTTCCAAGTTAAACAACAAAGTTCACCGTTTGGTTACTATGGCCTCTTATTATTTTACATAAAACTACATATAATATGAAGCTATGTTGTTGCATGAAATACGAATGCCATCACAGTTAAAAGACTAATTAAACCAATGAAAAAATATCATTTTAATGCCTAACTGACTTCTTAATATTTCACAGATTAATCTATGTATACATTTTTACCTTTTAATATGAGAAAATGTGCCTATTTACTTTCTAGACTAGGCTTAAAAACAAGAACTATACCTGTTGCAGTAATTGTAAACATTTGGAATGAGCTGGTAGAGGATTAGCTTAGCTTAGCTTAGCTTAACAAGACTGGAGAGTAAGTGTTCAGAGAGATGCTGGTATAGGAAAACATTATTATTCACTGTCTGGACGAGGTAAGAGATAAGAACTATGCCTGTTTGTTGTAAATATTAAGAATGAGCCAGTAGAGGATTAGTTTAGCTTAGCTTAGCTTAGTTTAGCTTAACTTAAAACAAAGACATGATATTTAGCATGAGCCAGAAGGTGATTAGCTTAACCTAGCTAAGCACAAAGCCTGTAAACAACTAGTCATTACAAGACAGGAGAAAAAGTGTTCAGAGACACAGTTGTGAAACATATACAAAGTCACTGTCTCGACAAGTTGAAAAGAAAAACTAGACTATATAATCATGTTTTTTGTACATAGTTAGCATGAGCAAGAAGAGGATTAGCTTGGGCTAGTTTAACACATTTACTTTAAGCAACAACTTTGTACAAGAGAATAACTGCTCCAAAAGAAAAGATAAACACAGTAGTGGGTTTGAAAATACTCCGGTTCACTTTCTTGATAAGGTTATACATGATTTCTGAATTTAAATCCATAAAAATAAACTGAAAACTCAAAAAAAAAAAAAAAAAAAAAAAAAGTCTGCCATACCTGTCTGGTCTGTTGCGAACAGTTAGCATGGGCTAGGGGAGGCTTAGCTTGGCCTAGTTTAGCATGAAGAATTAAAACATAGCTAAGCAACAACATTACTTGTTTATTTAAATAAAACATTTAAAGTGTAATTTAACTGTGTATCTTATTAATGGCATGCTGACAAAAATCTTGCTGGACTTAGACACAGTCAAGCTAATTTTCCCCCCGTTTCTTGTATTTTAAGCTTACAAGCTCACCACTCTCATGACTACAACTCTCCTGCTATCTTAATATTTTTCTCTCACAAGCTTTTCTGCTCTTACCAGTTTTATTTATGTAGTGGAAATAGTTAATATAAGCTTACTTACTTGCTGCCCGGGGCTTTGTTTTACAGAGTGAATCCCTGTGTTTTTGCAGCTAAAAATTAAAAACCTTATCCCCCTCCTCCATGTTATAGAGAGGGCACAATGTAATGAAAAGGAAGTCCTCCGGAAAGAGACTATATATGAAGTATGCATAAAGGATGGCCATGTTAAACTCTTTATGTCCTCCACCTATAGGTCAAGTGCAGATCTCACAGGGATTTGGGGGGTGGGCATTCATATCAGTGGCTCTCCAACCCCACCCAGCCCTCTCATCTCCACACAATAGTGGGCCTCATGTATGCTGCTCTCCCTCCTGAGCTTTTTAATCAATATCATGAGGAAAACAGAAAGAGGCCCACCACATTGTGCGCTAACTCCCCCTTTTCCCCTTTCTGCCATGGGGCCTTTTCTCACTCATTCAGCAGGTACTTCAGTGTGGGACTATTGAGGTCGCAGTGAATGGGACCCACTCCACCCAGAGGGAATATTGTCTGACCACGAGCTAAAATCTCTCCTTCCTTTCCCCTCTCTATCTCCGTCTGTCCGTGTCAACCCCTGCAAAATCACATCAAAGTAGAATAAAAAATATGGCACATGAGCGCTATTAATAAATGTATCACTTCAGCGGCCACAACTGGTCTTTTTTTATGAGAGGGGACCCTTTGGTGTGGCTGGACTCTCTTTCAAAGCCACCACCAGTCTTCCTCTCTCTCTTCCTCTCTCCATTCCCTGGCCCACTTTACAGCCCCTAAGAAGTTCTGAAAGTCGGCAATCTGGCAGAGCACGATACGGCGGCTGCTTTTTGAAGACTGGATGGTGATTAACCTTACAGAGATTACCGCGCACATACAACTTTGTATTTGAGTTGAATTTTCTGGTTGAAAATTTGACTGGAGAATCATAGTTTGTTTCCGTAAGACTTTTTGGGACATCTGTCGGACATGTGTCCGAGCTGGAATTGATGCACGGGCCTTGTGCGACTCATACTAACAGATACACACATCCTCTTTCTCTCTCTGTTTCACTGCCATCGTGACTGGCCTGAATATTTCTTTTGATCCCACATCTCCTCTCCTCTTGTGTTGCCAGTCGTTTAATAATTTATCCACATACATACAGTCGCCGGACAAACTCCATCAGCACAGAAAGCGACAGAGTAAAAATTTCATTTGGCATAATTGCTTGAAAAAAGAAGAGTGAAAAACTGGCCCTTTTATCTATTATTGATGTCTGCTTACAAGCCATGCATAATGCAAGTGAAGCATCTTTATGACAACCATGTATTAAATATCATGTTCTGAGGGTCGGGGGGTCTTGTGGGCTGCGTGCTTTCACTGCTGCAGTTAGTTGGCTTTGGTGTATAGCAATAGCTTTCATTCAGAGTGCTGTTTAAGGGAGGAGACAAAGAGGGATTGACACGGAGAGATGAAATGAAATGGGGGGACATGATGGAGGGAGTTTGCTAACTGACAAGGGTTAACAGGAATCTTTATTTTTAACAACATGTCATCAACAGCCGCCCATCTGCTCCAGAGTCCCCTGGGATAGCGTGTTTAAATGTATAAGAGGGAGAGGAGAGAGAGCGCCATCACAGATCAGATCACTGATCAGCACCTAAAGGAGGAGGAGAGAGGAGAGCAAGGCTAGAGCGATGGCTGGGTAGGTGGTGAGTGCACAGATGTCTTCCTCCTGTAATACCCAAAGTGTATGTGACAGAGGAGAACATGTGGCAGGGGAGGTGAACAGGCCATGTTTGTGTGTGACAGGAAGGTAAAGCTGGATTAGATGGATCAATCTATGTGTTTGGATGGAAGGGGGGATGGAAGGAAGGTGGTGGTCCGGAGGTAATGAGAGGGAATGTATTAGCGCTGACGAGTTGGGTGGGGGGTTAAGACACAAAGAAAGGAAGAAGAAAGAGGAGGTGTGTATGCGATGCTGGACCTCCAGGGTTGTCCCCAACAGCTCAGGGAAGAGGAAGGGAGCAATGAAGGAGGGATGTTTGCAAGGGAGGCTGGGACTTTGTATTTCAAGTAAGCAGAAACCACTGTTAAAATAAAGCCAGGGAAAAAAACTGCAGTTCCTTGAGTGTCCATTTGAGGCTGGATGCAAAAGCCCCAGTAGTTCTATCACACCCATTCTTAATCACCCATTTTTAAAGCAGAAATAATCATGTTTGCAACCTGTTTTAGAGAGTAAACTTGGTCTGAATTTCTTATTTCTTTATTGGCACACATTATACATTGAGTGAAGTTTTTTTTATGACTTATTCATTTTAATTTTTTGAAGGAGGAGTTACACCGTATCCTTGTGGCACACTCTTTATCTGTTTAGTATTCAGTTTACTGTCCTGTAATTTCAGATCTCTTCTTGCAAATAGTCTGGCCTACAGTGCCTTTAGTTTGAATGAAGAGACACAAAAGTGTGATTCATTGTATTGATAAGCCAGTTATTTTGCTTCTATGTTGACACATGTCAACGCACAGCATATTTTGTTTTATTCATATATTTTATTTATAAACTCTTAGGACTGAAGGAGTGTGCAGGACTGTATCATCAGCATAGAGGTGACAACCAGCCCATGGACAACTTTCAGGCTGATCAATACATGAAAAGGCTTAACGACAATGGGCCTCATATTGAGCCTTGGAGTAGACCATTTTACTGTGATGAATAGCAGACTTTTTTTTAAGTTGAAATCCTTGATACCTCTCAGAGGACTTCTTGGGTGTACTGGTTCGAAGTTTGTGCCAAAAAAACAAATTTACACACATTACGTGCCCTGATTCTTTGCACCACCATCCTTCCCCTGTATAACATACAGCTGAAACATAACCTTTTTTTCTCACTCTCTGACATTAATTCAGACTAAAATTTTCCTGTTTGAGGTCAGTTAGGATTACCAAAAGAATTTCTGTTTGCTAAATATCGGAATAATAAGAGATAGAATTTTAGAGATTTTTTATTACTTTCTTCGAAATCAGAAATTTACATACATTTCTTTAGTATTTGGTACCAATGCCTTTAAACTGTATGACTTGGGTTTTCTTCTCCCATTAACTCAATAAACTCCTCGCAAGTTGTGGATGATGAATAAGACATGCTCCCTCTGACTTTTTGTCCATGTGTTTTGATGTGCTCTGCCAGAAAGGGGTCAAACTGGGATATTAACTCTAAAATTCCCATTAAGTTCCCATTATGTGGTGATCCCATAAGCTCATCTTTTCCTCGAATTGTCAGTCCTCTTTCTCCCAAAAACTTACACAGCACATCGTAAAACCTCCTTCCAATATTGTCTTAAATTCAAGGTTTGCTTTATCAGAGTTGAGTCGATTGCCTCGGTGCCACTAGACCTCTTCAACAGTGTCAGTTTTAACGACGTGGCATCTTTGCTTTCTTTTTCTTTTTTAAGTTTAGGCTACGCTTTGCCCAGCCGCTAAGGCAACGTTTCTCCATTAATATGTTAATATGGTTAATATGACATCATCAAGCGCTGCAAAGTAAGGTTTCCAAAACTTTGCATGTTTTTTTGATATAAAGAGTTTAAAATGAAACAATTTCTGTGAAAAGAAAAATATGTTAAGTATAGTATAGAGTAGGGATGTTCCTATGCATCTATTTTCTCATCCAGCTAAACACTCATCTAAGTAGAATTTAACCAACTAGTCTAAAGAGAAGAAAATACTTTAAGAAAAATAAAATTTTTCTGTGTGAGGCACACTGTACGGGCCCACATCATATCCGCTAACATTAGCAGCTAGCTCTGCCAGCCTTAATTCCTCTTTGCAGATTAATATTGTCCTTTGATATGTGGCCTTTTCACTTCAGTTGAGTAGTTATACATGAGTTCAACCCGCAACCACCTACATACCACTTTATTTTTATTTATTACTTGAAAAACTGTCATAACACGTTGCTCCTACCACACGCTAACTGCTAAGTTTCTAGTTTTTACGTCCGGTGAAGTGCTGGGGAAGCTCAGACAGGAAGGCAGCGGCCATTAACTGAAGCTATAGTGGCTTCTTGTGGCAGGATGTCCATCACAGTTTCAAATAACATTATAGACCAGGATTTCAAGCCTGTGTTTATAAAAATTATAGGAAAATAGTTTAACTGACTTGTAAATCTTGCACCGGCTAATTTGATTTACAAATTTAACCGTTTAACCTTTAGACCACGTGCATCCCTAGTATGGAGATTATCAAAACTGTTACAAATGAACTTTTTATAATTTGCATAATTATCATTGATGGTAAAAATGTTTTTTTTTACTTTTGTACTGTAGAACATAACAGAGCCTGTGCTTTAAAAAAACATTTACTTAAGCAAAGGAGTTGCATCAGCACTTATACTTCTACCAGAATATTCTCTCAAATAAGGATCCGTACTTCTACTTAAGTACAGAATGTGACTACTTTTCCACCGCTGCATAAATCTTTAATGCTATAGACCTGACCTAAAGATCTTTGACATTTTACTGGTAAGCTTAATTTGTACTTTCGTTGGCAGAAATGGTGTGGCATCATTTCTTTTTCTATCAGCCAGCTCTATTCTGCACATGCTTTGACAATGCAATTCACATTCATCCTCGGATATTTTGGCCTCTATTCAGTACAATGGAAAGAGATGGAGTTGTGGCCCATATTAATTTATAACAAATGAAAGAATTAATTTGAATTTCTGCTTTAGATATGCACACACATATTAGAGCTTGCTGTTTTGAGGGCTACTCACAGTCTAAGTGTTGTACAGTTAATCCCTCTGCTTTCTGTCTGTTTTCTTTTCTCTCAACTTTCGACTTGTTTTTCACTTGGCAGCCCTCCGGTTAACTCAGTGTTATCAAAAGTTTTCACTGAAATTCCAACAGATTGCAAACATCTTGTTTTTTTTAATGGTGAAGCACTTTCTTTTTCTACTCGACATGTAGCTGAATTTGCCTTGATCTGCATCTCATATTGACTACTGAAATCTTCTCTTTTTTTCTTGTTCTTCTACTCAGTGTCTTTCTTTCCCACCCCATCCTTCAGGCATGCTAAATTTAAAGGCTAATTGGTCCAGAAAAACCCGTCAAAACCAAAAGAAGCCACCCCGGGCCACGCACACTTATCCTCCTATTGATCTTATAGCAAACACAAGCAACCACACACACAATTCACACACAAAGCAGAGGCAAATAAACAAGATGCAACAAGAGTTTTTAGAGCAGCATTTATAATAGATGGTGCAAACATACAAAAAGGCAGCAAAGCTTGCATTCAAGGTTTTTGTCCTTGACAGAGGTCATCTGGTTTCAATGTTCTACATCAATCACAAAGAAATAACTGTAAAGAAAGATTTTTTGCAGCATCAAACCCCCTTTTTCTTGCTTTTCTTTTTCTTCTCCTGCATTCTCAGCAATCCCTCCCCCTCCTCACTCTCTGTTCTCAATCTTTCCCTCATTTCTGATCCATTTTTTATGCATTACTCCATTACTCTCAACTCCCATTTACAGTGCATTACCTCCTTCCTCCCATCTTCCACAAACACACTTTATACTTCTCTCTCCTTCCTTTCAGTCGCTTTGCTTCCCTACCTCACTCTCGTCCAGTGCATCCTGACACTTAACCCCTCTTCTTTCCCTTCACCCCCTTTTATTATCTCTTTGTCTCTTACCTGGTCACCCCATACTAGGTCTCTTCCCCCCCTCATCTTTATATCCCATCTAGTTTGCCATTCAGCATGCAACTCGTAGTCATTCTCCTTTTTTAATTGGCTGTTCAAAGCATGCCATGCAATCTGGTACCTAATGTCGCCTATTGTCTCTGCACAAATGTACAAATGTCAGCTAATGTAATTAAAACTGCAAGCGGTCATTCTGTCCAGACATTTAATCATCTCATTTAAGCACACATGAGTGCGCAGACGACCAGCAGACTCTCTCATTTGATGATGTAATAAATCACTTTATAACAAGCTGTATCACAAAGTGAAACAGAAGAAAAGAGAGAGAGAGAGAGGGCAGGGTGGTGTGATCCTTTCTTGTATCTTAATAAAAGTCTTCAGTGAGCTCTTTGCACAAAAGAATAAAGGGATGCAGGAGTCACATCAGAGGCGGTTGTCTTTGATTGTAGGACACAGCTTGCGGGAGCCCATTTTCATCGCTGTGGATAAATATAAAACTTTGTAATAATGTTCTGCAAAATGAGTAGGGTAATTCAAAATTGCTATGGACATTGATATTTTATTAAAAACTCATGTTTTGACAAAATACTAGTGCAGCAGAAAATTCTTCTTTTAGTCTTTTACAAAGAAGAAGCTTGTCTGTTCTGAGGGTTATTGTCACTAAGATTTAAATTCTAAATTTAACAGGGGCAAAACATTAAATTCAGTCAATTTTATGCTCTGTATGAACAGCTGAATAAAGTCTTATTGCACTGACGTATTTAACAATAAATTTGACAATGAAATATAATTTCAAAAATTTGAGAGGTACATTGTGAAATATGTAATTTTACTTCTTCTCAAGTAAGTTTTAACCAGAGTTACTATACCTCTACTTGAGTAAAATACTTTGTAGTTTGTACACCTCTTTTGACTACACAGTTTAGAGTTAAGATCTCAGTGTTAAATATTTCAGAGTTTACGTTAATTCCTATTTTAAACTCCATTCTGAGAGAAATGGTACTCAGAGTTGTATTCATTTGACAGTGTTGATCCAGAATTCCCATCATGCCCTTGGGCAGAGTGTTTTTATATCTGTTAGTTGTGTTTGGATGTTGTATAGATCCCTGCAGGGGTTTTGTTCATGTTTCTGGTGGATTGTTGTTGTTTGACACATTTACACCATGAGTGAAGTTATCCACTGAGTTAGAGTTCCATCCTGTGACTTTAGGTGCTTCTTGAGGATGCATTGTGCGTATTCTTCATCAGTATGTATTGGTAAGTACTGATTTCAAAAATGTACATACAAAATTGTATAAGTACCCACAAAACAACTCAGTTACAGTAATTGATTACTTTCCACCTGAGTTTTAGTCAACAAATGGTATCCAACAGTTCAGCACTAACATTTTAGTTTTGTTTTAGTCTCCGTGGCCAAAACTAAACATACTTTTTTGTTAGTTTTTATCACCAAAGATTCGTTTGTAGCTAGTCCAAGTCTAGTTTTAATCGTGGGAAAAAAAGTAGTTGACAAGCATTTTTAATCAACCCTGTTGCACACCACATACTAGTGGAACAGTGTTTTTGACCACAAAAATGATCACGTTATCAGTGTATTGGGGGCTTCAGGCTTTTGGAAAGTTACAAAGAAATGTTTTGAGCACTCCATCTATCTTTGCAAAGCTGAACAATATCCCCCAAGTCATTTTATTCCTAGGAGTTTTACTTGCACATTTTTCATTCAAAGGGTATATCAAAAAGTCTGTGAAAGCAACCTCAGTAATGGCATATGTAAATTTCTCTAAGAGCTGCAATCAGTATATCTTGACCTTCTAACTACTTCTATTTTTATCATTCTGATTTGAATCTACCATTAAAGTCCATTAATTAAACCAAAGTGTGATACTTAATTGCCCCTTTAATGAATTAAGTAATTATCCTTAGAGAGAGAGAGAGAGAGTTATTGTCCAGTGGAGAAAGGTCAGATTAAAGAGCTCATTTTTGCAGTGACTGATTATGGAAAATCTGTATTGTGAAAAATCCTGTTAGTTTTTCTTCTTCCTTACCTACAGAGCACTTTAAATTGGGCTTTTGACTATAGGTAAAGTTGTTTCAACCTTCATTAAACCCTCTCTGTGATCAAGAATTGCATCAACATTGCATGAAACTTGTTACCAACACATGAAATGGAAGAACCAGGACTCAGAGCGATCCACCAGACAGGCCGTCCACTCTCGCAGGGTCACCTTCCTGTTTCTGTTACTGTCACACGACCTGCAAACACAGCACGAGGTAACAAATGGTGAAACATGTGCATTCACTCATACTTCCATGCACACACAACCTTGTAAATAGAGACCAGTGGTATAGATAAATACATAACATTGACAAGGAGATCTTATAAAGATATGTGGAAACAACTGCATTGTGGCTCCTCAGCAGCCATTGTCTTTCACTTCACCCTGCAGCGTTATCTCTGAAGGGTATTCCTTCAATTTGTGTTAATCCATGGGCAGCGGGAGGCACAGTGGGTAATAAACATTATCATTGCTGCGAATGGCTTGACATTGACACAGCCAGCCCTACTCCAACAAAACCTGTCACTGCAGACTGGCAGGGGAAAACGGGGGGTTGGGTGAGGAAATCGATGGTAGAAAGGCGGGGGAAATGGAAGGATGAAAGAATATGACAAGAGTGAAAATGAAAGAGAGGAAGCTGAGGATGGGTCTATTTGTGGGAAAGAAGGAAGGGAAAATGGAAAGCACAGATGGGTAGAAGAGGTGCTTCAACATGGAGGAGGAGAAAGATGATGGGGAGGTGGTGTGGTCATGAGATCGGAGGGGAGGAGGACACAGGAAATTGGGATTGGCATGCGGGGTGACTGGATGGATGGCGTGCAGAGAGAGCAGCATGGTGGGAGGTGCAACTTGGTCACAGAGCGGAGGCGAAACCAACCTCGGTGGGACATTTTTAACCCTTGGTGTTTCAGTAATTATCTAAAAAAATAACATATTGCATGAGACAGAAGGTTCACATTATGAGTCCTATGTGTGGCATAAGGTGATGATGGTGAGCAACACTGTCCTCACCCTATAAAAAAAGTGACTGACTCACCTTCTCAGTCACTTTATGGTTAACTACACAAATATCACATGAAGCAGAGAACAGATGGTTTGATGTGTTTTTGTTCAAGCTGTAGTTTTTTGTGGGGAAGCATTGACCAGTGATGTTTCAGCGGACTTCAGCTACAGGAAACTAGCCTTGGTGAAGAGCAAAAGAAGTGTGAAGTATTGCTCTAAACATAACAGTTCTTGGGAGCCATCTGCTATCGTCTGGCACATTTGAGCTTCTTTAAAGTTGACTATCGATGGCTTAACATAAAAAAAGGACTTAGATGTCTCTCAACTACTGTACATCTCCATCCTTGAGGTGCTTGTCAGACTATAATGCATGTGGAAGTGTAAATCCTGACAGAGCTACATACTATGAATTAAAGCTCCTAAAAATAGTTTTAAAGGTCACATATTTTACCCCTTTAAGACACATTTATATTGGTTTCAGAGGCCCCCAAAACATGTCTGTAACGTTTGTTGCTAAGAAAACAGTCCAGTATTGGATTTTTGCATGTCTAAAACCCCTCAGTTTCAGCCCTGCTCAGAACAAGCTGTTTCTGTGTCTGTGGCTTTAAATGTTAATGAATTGTCTGAGTCCGCCCCTGTCGCTGCCCCTCTAAGGAAATGGATAAGGCTTAAAGACACTGTACAGTGAAATCCAACGTTTTTGTCTCAACACACAAGATATGTTGTAATATGGTTGCTGTGAACATGTGAAAACACTGTGATCTACATGTGACTGAATTCTGGATTGGGACTGTTAGAGAGTTTTCACCTCTTTTCTGGCTTGGTTTAATTTAGGCAGGGCTCATGACATCATGAGCCCACAGTGGGGAATGACCCCGTCCCTCTAACACCACAATATAAAATCACAGAGCAGTTTATCTCAGTACAGTCTGTTAGCTGATGTCACTGCCTTCATTGAAAGTTAGCAGTAAGTTAAATGCTGATTTTTTGTAGATTGTGAGATAAATTTGCCAAATCGGCCACAGTGGCCTATGGATCATTTAAAGCATCATAGCAGAGATTTGAGCCAGAAAACAGACTTCGTGTCTTCTTCTGAGGTTAACAAAAGGTCAAGAGGCAGGATAATGGTGTGAGTGTTGTCCTCCATTGAGATTGTAACATTTTTAAAACCTGAGAAGATTGTATTTCTCCTGAGTGGGCATAGCTTCCTCTCATTCAACTGACATGCCCACACCATCCTTGAGCAGATTTTACAAGGTCTTTAAGAGGAGGGCAGAACTTTCTTCCAAGCAGGGAGGGCCAACTGAACCCAGGGTCGGTGCTAACTCCCCACATGACATCATAAGGGGAAAATCTGAGACCTGCACATATTTGCTTTTTCTTTCTTTCTTTCTTTCTTTTTTTTTTTTTTTTTTTTTTGGCTAATTTGCTATTTTTGCTATTTTTGCTTTTCTGACCTACTTGTCCAATCGGCCAAGAACTTCAAGATCTTTATACACAGAAATGGCTGGGCCCTTTGTAGTCTTGGTAAATGGGCCCTTGCCAGATGCTGTTTAATAATATGAATTCATGTATAATAGATCTATGATGTCAGCACTAACATCATGATTAACATTAGCCTCCTGAACCTGGATCCTACCAGCTTTGGAGGAGACAAAAATACTGTAGGGCTTAGCACAGCTATACATACTGACATTACTGTCCTAGAACATTGGGCCCACCCACATTGTTCAGTTTAAAAAGATAAAAGCTCATACAGTTTTAATAAGATGATTTAATGAGTAGTTTTTGGTTGGTTTAACAAGCAGTAATGGGTATTTATGTTTAAAATGAAAGGGAAAAAAGGTTTATTTTTAAGATTGACCCTGTCTCTGCTATCCTTCATAGGCCTCTCCAGGACTCTGGGCCTTTGGAAGCACCCCCCATTATGAGCAGCCTTGCTCCCATGCTAAAATACACACAAATGATTCAAATACATGTATCAGTGTGGTAATTTAATAGGCATGTATGTATTTGATGGTATTTTTGTGCTTTTAAAGTTATTCAGATTTCTAGGGCAGCACATCATAATATCAGTTGCTGTTTTTTTCAGATAACTGGTGCACCGGTGTAACATTAACTGGCAGGTGAAGGACTCACTGGAAGAACTGTGTGGCACAATGCTCCAGAGGCATCCTCTTGTAACCCAGCTTCCTCAGGTCTCGGCGGCTTAACTTGCCATCTCTGTTCTTGTCCAGTAAAGTAAACCTTTGCTAAAGAGAGAAGAAAGGAGATGGACGCTATGTTAATGACAGAAAACTTTATCAGTGTTTGCATGTGCTTTAAATATTTCTATGTCCCTTAACATGAAATTAGCATGTGTTGTTAGTCATGCCATATCTATAAAATGGACATGTTCATCTGAAGCAGTTTTTGGAGGCTAAATTGATAAGTCTGTCTTTTTCTTTACAATATCTAAAGCAAAAATAGTCAAAACTTTGTGCACCATATGTGTTATGCAAGCTAGAAAATCAACTGAGATGTCAACATTACACTGAATCTTTAAGTAAAACCATCAGGTATGGAGTCCTACAGGGATCAATATTAGAGCCACTCCTTCTCTGATAGTGAAGTTAGAAATTTCTCTATTATTCCAGACAAACTGATTTTACTGATGATACAACTGTAATTTTGTCTCACAAAAATTCAGATAATCTTCAGAATAAGATAAATAAGGAACTAGTAAAGGTGGCCACCCAATTTAGATGCTTCAAACCATAATGAAAAACACAGGCAAATTAACGTGTATTGTATTTTGTTCTTATCAAAACAAAAATACTGCTGAAAATGTATGTACTAAAATACATGTGGAAAAATTTGTACCCTTTTCTTAATGAGAGAAAAAATCACATTGGCTACTGAAATAACTTGAAACTGGCAAAAGCAATAATAAATAAAAAATTTAGTAAAATTCATTAATGAATATCAGACATTGCTTTTGAATTGTGGTTCAACAGAATCATTAAAAAAAACAAACTAATGAAACTGACCTGGACAGAAATGATAATACCCTTAAGTTGATATTTTGTTGCACAAGCCTTTAAGGCAATCACTGCAATCAAGTGATTTCTGTAACTCTCAATGAGACTTCTGCACCTGTCAACAGGTATTTTGGCCACTTCTCATGAGCAACCCGCTCCATCTGTCTCTGGTTTGAAGAGTGCCTTCTCCAGACAGCTGGTTTCAGCTCCTTCCACCGATGTTCGATAAGATTCAGATCAGAGCTCATAGAAGTGAAAAAGCACCATTTCAATCTCATCAGACCAAAGAACTTTCTTCCACTTGTGAGGGGTCTCCCTCACACCTTTTTGTGAACACTAGTTGAGATTAATATAAGTGTTTCCTTCAACAGTGGCTTTCTCTGTGCTGCTCTCCCAACTGAAACTGGGCAACTCCTTCAAAGTAACCACAGGTGCCTTGGTGGCCTCTCTCGCTAGTCTCCTTCTTGCACGATTACTCAGTTTTGATAACAGCCTGATCTAGATGGATTTACACATGTGCCATATTCCTTCCATTTCTTGATGATGGATTTAACTTAAATATGAGGGATGTTCAGTGCATCTGAATTATTTTTGTATCCATCCCCTGACTTATAATTTAACTTTTTCTATGAGTTGCTTTGGGTGTTCTTTTGTCTTCATGGTGTAATGGTAGCCAGGAACACTGATTAACCAGTGACTGGACCTTCCAGACACAAGTGTCTTAATACTGCAATCACTTGAGACACATTCACTGCATTCAGGTGATCCCTGTTTCACTAACTGGGGGACTACTAGCACCAACTGGCTGCATCAGTCAGTCACTTTAAAGGGGGTGAATATTTATGCAGTTACTTATTTTACCTTACATATTTTTGCTTAATTGACATTACATTGTAGAAGTTTGTTTTCAAGAGGTGTTTTTGTAGCGTATAAAGCACGTGTTCATCATAAAATCTCCTCTTCTTGGGCTGTTTATTCCATAATGATTCCTGCTCAACATGTTAGCTTTGTGATTGTGCACAAGCTAGTAGACCGCTACTGCTGACATTATTCAAAGACAAACCTTTATATAGGACAAATGGTGTTGTAGTGTAGACGTATAAAACCCCTTTGATTTGAAATACCGTCAGCTGTATTGTGTTTCATGCCATCAAAGTAACTTAAGACTTCCCTTTTAATTCATCTGAAGCCAGGAGGTCAAGGTGGCTGGTGGGAGCATATTAAGTTATCCCTCCATTCACCCTCTTATTGAATAATTCAGTGAATATTGACCAGGTCCTATTTATACATGGTGTTCTTAAGAGCCTCTGTCTCGTTTTGTGGATGACCACACCACACGCAACACAAGAACTTGCCACTTACAGTAGGTTGTTAATATTGATTTCTCTCCAGACAGTCTATACAGAGCAGTTTGTAAGCTAGCATGGTGGTGATGGTGTCTGGTGTCAAAAACAACTTTTATGTGCTAAGTGTTAGGTTGCACTGAGAGTGAAAGTGATCTCTAGCTATATTTCTTCTTCTGGCTATTTCTTTTTTTGCATTACTTTTGTTGTAGGTATTGATTTCATTTTCATCATTATAAACTGAAGTCATCCTAAATTACACGTTTCCCAAGCTTTACTCTTCTTCTCTATTTGTAAACAGTCATCTGTGTCTGTTGGTCTAGGCTCACTTGGAGTGTGAAGTGCTTTGCTACCTGTGCCAGTTGTGTCCTCTGGGCGTAGCTGAGGCAGCTCTGGGGCGGGGGAGCAGGTGCGTAAGACTCCCCCATTCGACTCAGGAGCAGAAACCAGTCCAGGAGACGATATGGGAACTGGTTGAACTCTTCCTCGCTGCATTTAGCCCTGGGGACTGATCAAGAGGGACAATAGAGCTAATTCACAGGCTGTGATGAAGAGCAGAAAAAGTGTGTAATATCCCAAGTGTGTTTACCCAGACAGGGCCCTGTGTGTGCAAGTCCAATTCTGCGTCTCTTTCTGCAGGCTTCTTTATGCAGCAAACACTCACTCCCATAGGTCTTTCCCAGAACACTGCACACTGGTGCCCTCTGCCTGATTGTCACAGCCAGTGCCCATGTGGGAACAGACATGAGAGGATAGATCATACAGAATGCAACTGCTGTACTCAGCATACTTTTATCAAAGAATCAACATTTTTTAACCAGTATCAATTCAAGAAGATGAAGGGCATTTTTGTGGTCATGCTTGAAATAGAAAATTCTCTACGCTCAGATGCTTCATTGTCAGGCCAGTTGTTTACCGGGGACACGACTGAGGACAGACACACTTTGGGACGAGAGCTCCATTTTCCGGAACAACCTGGCACCAGGATCCCATTGGACTGTGACATTTCAGCAGCTCACAAAGCTTTTCTGAAACAAAAGAGGAAAGACTTACTGCACAATATTGTGATCCTACTGTGACAGCTGTTTGACTTTGCCTGATTAGAGGCTTGCTACAATGACTTCCCTCTCAACTTTAGATGCTAATTACTTTAATACCTGTTGTTCACAGACCTGTACCAATTTGCTACTTCAAGTAAAATTTAAGAAAAGTTTGTTTTTAACCAGTTAAATGATTTAATGAATTCCAGCAATATTAATGAAATTATCAATCTGGTTTTATGGACAATCGCAGAGACAGCACTAGCACTGTGGCTGAATTCTGAATTAATTCTGCAAGGTAGAATGGGCCAAAATTCCTCCACAGTGACATGAAATATTCATCGGTAGTTATCACAGACGCTTGCGTGCACTTGCTCCCACCAAGGGTGGCACAACCACTTAATAGATTTTGGTGACAATTACCTTTTCACATAGATCCAGGTAGGTTTGGGTGACTTTTCTCCCTTTAATAAATGAAACTGATATTCAGAAATGGCATTTTGTAAATATTTAGGTTATATTTGTCTAATATTAAAATTTGTTTGGGGATCTGAAACATTTAAGTGCGCCAAATATGCATCAACAAATCTCTGATACTCTTGTTTGCTTTTGTAGGTCTTTAAGAGGCATTGTAATAAGTTATTGTCCATTTCATTGCCAGATTAAATTTCTCACAGGAGCTTTAAACGCAAAATGTCAGTTTTTTTTTTAATGTGAAAACATATTTAATTTCAAGTTTACATATGTATGATTAATACAAACACCACTACTTTTAATTGTACTTATAAATTTAGCCTCTTGACATTGAAGCTATCCCAATCTGTTTGTAATGGTGACCTGATTCTTTACCAGATATGTTATGCAAACATATTTTTCTCAATTTAGTGTGGAATTTTTTAAAGCTGCAGCACACGTGTCTTTTTTTGCTCCTTGGATTTTGGAAAGAGAGCAAATTCCTACGAATAGAACATACTTTATCTATAAAAGATCTGTAAAAATGGCATTGATCAAAAAGTGGCGTTCCTCCAATATACATTAAAGTCTTACCTGGATCAACTCTGCCAATATATGGTCTCAGGTCCTCCTCAGCCTGTCTCTGTTTGCGCTGAGCTCTCCCTCCCTGACAAACACACATGGATACATTTTTCTGAGTGTTTTTTTGGCAGGGCTGAAATGAATAAAGGATCATATGATCTCTTTTTGGTGTCATTCCAGAGTCATGCACGAAGCTCAGGTATAAACTTGTCTGTCATTCTGAACCCTTGAATCCCAATGATTCTACATGTGACAATAATCACTGTGATGCATCACAGATGAAGAACCCTATATGAGCCTCGAACCTAAACATTTAAAAATGTAAACAATTCAACATCAGTGTTTTGATAAAAAACATAAAACCAAAATGAAAATGGCATGTCTTCTATATAACATCCTTCTCTTCTACGCTCCAAATCCAAGCTTATATTTCCAGTGACTTTGTAGCACCAGATCCACATCTGCCCCCATTGACCTGCAAGATCAGATGAGAAACAGGTGCAATGCTGACCCAAAATACTGGAGCTACACTTCCATTGCTTAGGTACTAGAGTTCACACACTTAATGTAAAACAATCCTGATGACTATAACAGCAAACAGGTGAGGGAAGGCTGTGTTTGCACAAAGAATTTTCCAAAGTATGCGTGCTGTTTTTCTGCTGTTGAAATCTTGGTAACCTATCATCATTAATATAAAGGTTTCTTACTATGGTAACCTTCAGAAGCCCTATTGTGAAATGCATCACTATTATAAATGCATCATTAAAATTCATTTGTCTTTGTTTTTCTATGTTTTCAAGTGCTTTTTTGTTGTTCTGTTTAGCTGTTTTCTTATGAAATGTGCATTTTTTTTATGATGTCTTTAAAAAGACAAAAAGAATTCAGTCTTTATCATGGAAAAATCGTCTTTTTCCCTAAAATATTGATATAGATATTTGAAACAGGAAAATGGAGTAAATTTAAATGCATGACTGTCTGCATGTCCTGTTAGGGCCTCCGTAGAATGCATGCATTTCTCATATACAGTCACTGAGTTTATGCATAAGCCAGAAAAAAGGATTGGACTCACCATGGCTGTCCAAGTGTGAAGACTCAAAAGCAGAAGCACATCAAAGATGAAGCTCATATTCATGGTTGAAACATTCAGAATGCTGCTACAGCAATTATCTGCAATAAGGGAAATATTGGACTCATACACTGTAATTATTCAAGCTTTTAAAAAGCAATTTCACTTTAAACATGCCAGATAAGTTTAAGAATTTAAAAGGAAAAAAATATTGCTCTATAACTCTACGCTTGTGAAAGTATTTACTTTAAAGATTACTTTACGAACAGGATACTGAGTAGCTACTGAGGTGTGGTCCAGTAAAATATGATCTTTCATTATTGGTAAGAATACAAGAGAATAGATGTTCAACCCGGTTGTTCTGGGAGATCACACCTTTACAGCAAAACTGACAGCGTTCATTAAACTCATATGGAGTTAAATTCCACACTTTAAAAGTGAGCAGAGTGATAGTTACTGTTGAAAATCTGTGGCAAGGTGGGTCTCCTGTTAAGATAGGCAGATAGAATTTTAAAGATAGAAGGACAATGCATACTGATGAATAGCCACTATGAATCTCTAGGAATACCTAAAGTTACAGGGACTATAAGTGATATAATATAATATGATATAATATAAAATAATAAATACAATACAATAATGTTATATTATATCATTTTATCTTGTCTTATCTTATCTTATCTCTTTGTATCTTATCTTGTCTCTAACTCAGTGGATAACTTCATTCATGGTGCTACTGTGTCTCACATCAGAAACAACAATCCACCAAAAACATGAGCAAAAGAACACCAGCAGTCATCGGCTGATTTGGTTTCTGATGTGGAGTCATTCTCTCGCTTTGTGCTAGACTAGTGCACTCAAGTAAAAGTATACTTACTCTGGATAAAACTTACTTAAGTAGAAGTAAAAGTACTGATTTCAAAATGTGCTCAAAAATCTACCCCCCGAAAATGTCCACCCCTGTCACTCACACATAATCTCTCCCATGGATAATGAGAATAAAGTGTTTTTTGCTTGCTTGCTGTTAATATCTTCATCTGACAGCAGTTAAAGGCTTTTGAAATAGCTGTATAGAAACATAGAATGTTAATAATACTAATAATACTTAATAATTAATAATGATGTCCTTATTTGCCTTTATAGCTCATATGGGCGCATAGAAGCGTAGTTTAATCAGATCATGAATCAGTTTTTCTTCTAACAATTGCAGTGTAATTTAAGTCCATATTTCCAGTCACTCTGGTAATGTAGCTGGAAACAATCCACCTTACTGAGCCACAAGAAAAGAATAATTCTTCATCACAGAGGAAACAGAGGCTTGAATTACACTGAGAGGACATTCAGCGTCTAGTTGAGGAAGTCATTACAGTCTTACATTTTCTATCCCTGTGGCTGCATGGGGAAAAACACATCTTACCAGTGTCTCTGTCACTGCTTTCCTCTGTTGCTTATTCCCCTGTTGGAGGTTCTCCGTCTTCTCCTTGGTGCCAGATACCTTTGTCTCTCCCCGTCTCACCGGCGCCTTTGAGGGTTCTTACAGCCCTCTTCAGCAGTCTTTACTTTGCCGTTTTATTTGATCCATCTATTTTTACATTCTTTCCTTATCTAACCCCTCCTCTCTGCTTTCCCCCTCTCTAACTTTTTTCCCCTTCACATTAGCTCCCTATTGAATGAACAGGTATCTGAACTTCAAGACATTGTGCTCTTAAATGTTGCTGAGATGATGAATATGAGGAAAAGTACAGGAGTGATTCTAAGAGGGAGATATTTAAGGAGGGAGGGCGGGATAGAGAGGATGAGTTTTTGGGGATGTGGATGGTTTTCATTGAAGTTGGCACTTGTCCACAGAAGGATTTACAGCCCAGAGAGAACATATGGCCAAACTTCTGCTCGCTCTAACACTCATCTGTGTCTCTCTCTCTCTCTTTTTACATCCAATCACTGTTTGCATTTCACACACATGTAAACACAAACACAGCTGCAAAAATGAAATTCAATGGATGTGTGTAAAAAAAATTATGCCTACCAACATGTGACGCTTTAAATGCAAAAACAAGGAATATGCTGCCATCTAGTGGCAAGAATGGTCAATAGCAGGTTCTGACATCTGACAAGTGGAAAAGACAGAAAGAATTCCAATTTCACGAATTTATAAGTCAGTCTGTAACTGTTGCTGTTGCTGCTGTGATGGCCACAGTGTTGGAACACTTAGTTTTAAATTTGGCTTTTTGACTCATCCCCTTCTTAAAATATTTACTGCATTTTCAACATTTACCATGAGTAAGCTCCTCTGGTGGCAGGGATGAAACATTAAATTTTCAGTTAAGGGGAGAGAAAAAACAAAACAAAACTCATGAATAAGTAAATGATGAAAATAAACGAACAGTGTGTTGTTAAATCTGATCTCTGGTTTTTGTTATTTAAGGTAACAGGTAAGGATGCATTGCAGGCTGTGCAGAGCAAGTATCCACTGCAGCGCATGGAGTCCCAATAAACGGCACACAGAAACTGGTTGTGCTTTAACACGTGTGGGGCAACATACAATCAAAAAATCAGAAACTTGCCTTAATAACTGACCCAAAATCTACCTGTAAGAAACCAAAAATAGAGTTTCAGTTGGGTCTTTTGCAGCTGTTTTCATGTGGGTTGTCAGAACCGTTTAAGTAGGTTAAAATGTAATCTTTCATGTGGTTATCAAGACTTTGAAACAGGAATCTACCCCAAAGAACAACAGGAACTAAATTATTCATGTATCTGAAGTAAAGTGAAGTAAAAAATAGCATGATATCCAAGCCACTTGCCACTGGAAGACAATATACAGAAAGTAATCATGTAATATAAAATCTCCTATAGAAAAATCTGTGGCCTATAATCAGTAAGCGCACTGTGTAGGCAAGGTGTGTTTATTTAAACAGCACCATTCACAAGTAAAGCAAGTCAAAGTGCTTTCTAGAGTTGAAAATATGGCATTTACAGATTTTCAGTTGGGATGTAGGAAAAACAGTACCGCTGCCACCATGAGGGTTATAAACGACATTCTTGAAGCTTTAGTCAGTAAGTTGTTGCTTCTTTTACAGATTTCTCCAAGGCCTTTGATACCATGGATCCCAGTATCCCACTGGATAGTCTAAAAACTACTGGATTTTCAGAGCATACTGATAGATGATTTGCTATCTTACTGGCAGAACCCAGCCTTGTGAATTAGAAGGTGCAACATCAGAGGTTTTACAGAATAAGACAAAATATGGGTTTTGACTTCCTGATGAAAGCTTGATGCCAAAACACGTTGAAGTGTGTTTTTAAGGTCTACACATGACCATGCCGTGAAAATAAAGGCTTTTTAATGCTTAAAGAGAGTGCCTTGGAGTTTTCTTCCTGTTCATTATCAACTTTATCAATCACTTTTCCAAAGAGCACCTCAAACAAACTTTTTATTGAGTCCTAGAAGCACTCCTTCCTGTGTTTTTTGAATATGACAGAGTATATCCAATTTTTCTTTTCATTTTTATGCTGACAATACGGTCATTTACTGCCATGCACCTATGCCAGCACAAACTTTTGACATGGCAGCTTGTCATGTCAGCTGCAACTTGTTCTAAATGCAAACAAAACTAAACTCATGTTTTTTTTTGCTTCATCAAGAATAGCTAAAATGGAATTGTCTGAGAAAGATGGTCATGAATTTGACTTGGTATATTTTAAATATCTGGGGCTTTTACTTGACAAAAACGTGTCTTTTAAAGAGCATATTCAGTGTGTGAATAAAAACTGAAGGTTTTACTGGGGTTATACTACAGAAACAAGTCTTGTTTCTCCTTTTCTGGGAAAATAGGCTAGTTGAGTGTTGAGTCTACCTTTAAACCTGTTTCTGAGCATGGTGATGTATTGTACATGATTGCCTCTGCCAAGAGTCTATATTTGATGGACAGTGTGCATCATGGATTGTTGTACTTTATATTCTTAAGTTAAGTGGACTGCTTTAAGTATGCATTGTCATCTTGGACATTGGTATGTTTTCATTTATAAAGACATCCTGGGCAAATTTCTGAACTCTTTCCTCTCTTTAAATTTTGAGGGATGGATTGCACAACATGCGTTCATTTGACTTTGTGCAATTTGTTGTTCCCAAAGTCCAAACTGAGTTGGAGAAGAAACAGGAACAACATGTTGACAACATGTTTACTCTGAATGCTTTTAAAATCTTTAGGGAAAACTACTGAATCCAAATGTTCTGTATGCCACTGTTTCTGCTGATGTTTTATTGGCATTGCTTTTATAGTTTATTGTGAACCATTGAAGTTTGAGTGTGTTCAATTTTTAAAACTAAATTATGTGTTGTTGCCATTTTTGGGCAGGTTTTTCTCAAAAAGGAATCTCGTTGGGAATAACCTGGGTGAATACAGGTTAAATAAATAACAAAAATAGCAAACTGAACATTGAAATAAAAATATAGAATCAAAGATCAACAGAAAAATGATGCCAGGCAAAGCAGATAAGTAAAAAAGTACAAGAAAAGTAAATTAATTTTCTAATAAACAAAAGGTGGATTCAAAAGGAAAAGATCTGACATAATATGCTTCAATCATTATTGGTGCTAAAATAAAAAGAATTAAATAAAACGGTAAGTTGGAGTTCTTGAGCTTGATGTTCACTTTTGATTACATATCAGGTGGAAATATTGCCTTTTATTCCAAGTAGGCCTATCAAAAAAGATTTTGTTGCTATCTAAAAGCGTTTCTCCCTTAGCTTGACTCCTAAAGAAGTAGATTACAGCCCCTTGTTGAATTTATTTAAATCCCCTGGTATAATTTACACCAACAGTTAATTTTTCAAGCTAATTTATTTCATTTTATGCGCTTAAGCTTGTAACGGAGTATATCGTAGTATCTATAGCCTATTTTTAAATAAGCAGATCTACTTCTAACTCTGCTTTCTCCTAACACATTATAATAGTGATGCGCCAGAACTGCTGCTACAAATAAAAAGGCTACTGTTTCCTCATACGGAGCAAAACGAACTTCAAATGACGTTTTATGATGAGCACGGTCGCGTGCAGAGAACTACAACCCAGCACGCTCATCACAGTCTGACGTCACATCAACGGCTAGCGGGGAGGATGTAGTTTTAAGCTAGTTTGCTTTCGGAGTTACTGCAAGTAAAACTTGGGTATATATATTTTTTAACTAACCTTAATTTCGATAGACTTGAATGTAAACTGGTCAAAAAGTACAAAATGGAAGTATTTCGATATTAGCACGCAGTGCCCCCCTTTGAGACCCAGGTGACATGTAGGCTGCTCGCTCCGCCCAGCTGGAAGCGAGAGGACGATGTCGGAATGATAAACTGTCCTGGGAAGTCAGTCTGAAACGCTGGGGATGGCCTGTTTAGGATCGTTTATCCATAATACTAAGTACAAGTTCGGTTTTTAAACCATTGACACGTCTGTTTACGTTGACCCGCCGCTTTATGGGCCGTCTTTTTTCGGTAGAAAACGCTCGGGTTCATCAGTTGGTCGTTGTTGACACCATGACTGAGTATTAAAATAACGGTTCTGTGAGTCGGTAGCCTCAGGATATTTAGGTATTTTTTCACGCGGAAGTGAAAGTACTTCAAATATGTGAAGAAACTCTGACCGTTTTGCGTATATTTCCTCGCCTTAACTGTACAGGACGTAGTTCGTATAACACCAAGCGTAGAGCTTTGTATGGGATTTTTGTATCGACTTTCTGTCACTACATGAATGAATCTTCACGTTCAGAGCTGTTTGGGAGTGTTTTTGAAGGAAAGTGAAAGAGTACATCTACCGAGCTCCTCACTTTACAACATGTTGTCATTCACTAGACAACAACCAAGTGGACTGTCTGCTGACCCATCCGTGAGAGCTGTAAAAATGCTTTAACTGCGTAATCCAGGTAAGGATAGCTGTATTCTATCAGGCTACAGGAACCTTTATAGTGTTGAAATTACGAGGAAAGTTATGCAGAATTCCCTATGTTGAAATATGTATTTGTTTTGCCCTGACTGTACATATTGAACAGAACAGCTCCATATCCTTTGAATTGAACCGATTCAGGAAAAATAATCCCAAGGAGGCTTGATGATGATGTGCTGGTTTAGCCTCTCAGTGATTACCAGTGAGGCAGAAGAGGCCATGTTTTCTAACGTCACAACATCACCCCCCACAGTCATAAGATGCGCTGGAAAAGTCAATGGACCATGAATGAGGATGGCCAGGCCTTTATGTAATAACTACTGCATGTTAAAAGTAACTTATTATATAACAAATGTCTGCTTATTAGAAAATGTGAACTATGATCTTATGTAGATACATAATTTCAAGTTTTAATGCTTGATAAATGTCATCTTGTGACTGAAGGTAATACAGCACATGAGCAAAACTACATCTAGATTGAGATACACTAAGGAAACGTGTCTTTCTCATGCACATGGGAAAAGAAAATGGTATCTATAGATGACTCACATGCCTCCTGCTCCTCTGAGACAGACAGGAGTTCAAATTTAACCAGGGTTTTTATACAGAACAGCACTGTCTCATGTGTTCATATTTTTATACCAGGACTGGAGTTGCTGTCTGTCAAGTCTCATAACTATGTTTGCACTATTTTAGGCCATGATCTATTACAGCCCAGATGGTGAAAAATGCCATGACATCAACAGGCTAGTACACATTATGATTAGGCATGACTGAGTGCCCTCAGTGTAAGTGAGATGGACACTTCTCTGCTGGTACACTGTTTGGGTGGGGTTGCATTTAGACACACATGCATGCAAATCAATGTGTGTGTTCCACAGGCACCTGTTGGCATAGGTCCTGAAGTGCCACCTTGGCTTAGGGTGTGTTTACAGTTTGATTCCTCACAACAACAGCTGAATGTCTCAACTGTGTGCCTGTCTGCATAAGACCCCCCCAAACTGTGGTCCAATATAGGAGGGTTTTTCCAGACTGTGTCTGCTGTTTGTCTTAATAAGCATCTTAAGCATCAGCATGTGCATTTTATCTAGCCATGTGTGCAGATCCACATTATGCTGCCCTTGCACTGGTGCCATTCCCAGACACTAAAAGGCTCCTTTAGTGGGACCTTGAGGCCAGCAGATAAGATACATGCATTCTTGTATGATGCTTAAAAGTACCATTACATCATAGAAAAGTCAGTTCTGTGGCAATGACTTTAACCCTTCCTATTCAATTTAATGGAAAAGGGACATTTAATCTCCCTCTCAGCGTTTACAATATTTTCCTATATTCCACCCTATTATTCTGCTCCAAATCAATGAGGGATCAAATGTCTTTAGTCATTCTTGGTCATGCATTGTGGTTGCTTTCATGTGCGTGTTGTGGTGTTATTCTGGAGCCTCGATTCGGCTTTGACTTTTCTCTGATCCTCCTTGCCCTTTTGTCTCCCTGTATGTGGTCTATCATTAGAGCTATACTTAGCCACGCTTATCAGTTCTGTCACTGCCTCGGTAAGACCGCAGATGTTTAAGCACTTGGAATAGCATAACAGAGTGTATACAGTATCACAGGTGCACTTACACAGGTTTAGAAACTGATCTGTGCTTGGGGACCTTTGAAAATCATGAAATAGTCTCAGAAAAAAGCCTGAATATGTAATGTGTAGGGTGAAGTATTGTAATTCAAGAGCTTATAGATTTTTCTCTTGATTGAATATTTCTTTAAGAACTGTACATTTAAAGCTGCTCCTTTTCTTCTGTGATCTAAGGAACAATTTTCACTTTTCTGTTATTTCATCTTTTAGCTTTTTGTGCAAGTTAAACTGCTTCTTATGCACTTTCCTTTACGAAAACATCTTATAGAATGCTCTGAGAGTTTTGTCAATGTTTATGCCCCTTTGTCCTTGAAGTAGTTGTGTTTACACAGGTGCCATGAGCAAAATGCAGGGTGGTAGCAGCACACATGCGTCATTATTGGCCAGACGCTGGCATTTATTGTCAAGGTACAATGAGAGCAGCTGCTCAAAGGTCTGCAACCTTTGACTCAGCATAAAAAAATGTTCTGCTTTATAGGACATTTTAACTTGTCATAGCAGAGAAGCCCAGATGTTTAAAGTAACAGAAACCTTGCACAAGCTTCTCAGTAAGAAAAGGCAGTGAGCCAGAATGCCCTGTATCATGAACTTGAAACTGAAACAGCTTGTTGTTGTAAAAGTTGAATCCCCATGTATGTGGATTTTAGTGGCCTGGGTCCCATGAAAATCAAATATGTTCCCATGAACTATTTGTTCCTTGATGAATTGACAACTATCAAAATTCTAAATTAAAAACAGTATGATTCTTGTATTGAAGCATATCAGTGGAAAAATAAATGGGCTGCGTTTGAAATTAAATCTAGAAAAATGTGAAAGCTAATGTGGAGGATTCGGAGATCCTCTCTTGGAAATGTTTTGCATGCAACACTGTGTTTTAGCATATTTTATACTCCAATATCAAGAAATGTCAGTGATTTTAACATGTAAAAGTAAACTTTATTTCATTGAATCAAGTGCCAGAAAAGTAAAATTTCACATGCTTTCAAGAAATAAAGTCCAACTGTTGACATAGATGTGTAAAGATGCCTATGAGAGCTGTTTTACAGTACAAAATACAAAATAAAAGGACCTCAAATGATTTAATTTTGTGAGAAATCTGACCATGGTTAACATCTTGTCTGTGTAAGACAAGAGAAGAAGAATCAAGCAAGCAGCGTACGACATGTTTTTATGCCACAAATGTATTTTCTAGCATCATTTTTCTGTTGAAAGTACCCTCTGACGTTTGGGCTGAGCACAGTTTAAAGTGAAAGTAGAAATGTGGCATAGTGGTCGTCTGTTTTCTGCATTTCCCTCCATGCCTGCTGTTCATATATACAAACCATTTGATATATCTTAGCCTGATTTTTTTCTGGTTTCTCTGCGTCTATCTTCAGATGATATTTCATTAAGCTTTCACTAGGGTTGCAGAGGTCGCTCTCCTTTAAAACCTTTAGGTCTTATTCAGTAATCCTTACAGGCTTTGAGTCATGGGATATTATAGAGTCTCTAAGTTCTTCTAAGGGGCAGACATGGGATATGAATGTCGGGGGAGACTGTGGGCTATATTTTTAAGGGCCAAAGTTAACTGTTAACATATGAACAGTGCTTAGTCATTGTCGTTCACCATATGTGCCCTGCAGGAGTTTACATGCATCAGTTAAAAAAGCAGATTTCCTGTGACTTTATGGTTATTTTATGTGCACCTCATGCTTCTACAGTTTTGTTAATCATCATCATTGGTCATCTATATCAGCAGTACATTTTTCAAAGTATATTTTAAAGTATAACCTGCATGCTACAAAGCCTAAGTGAAACCTGACTCAATTCTCATGTCTCATTCAAATGCTAATGTCAGTCTATGTCTGCATGGACATAAACTAAACTTGATAGTCAAATACTGTATTTGCATGGTAGCCTCAACTGCAATATCAAAACCCTTGTATCATCTCTGTGTTGTGGGGCCTTTCTGTGTACACAGCCACCCAGTATGGAGGCAGTTTATCCTGTAGGACTGTTGAAGTGGGTAGAAAGGTTACTCTACATTATCAGACTCCTTTGGATTGGTTCCCATGACTTTAATCTGTTGACTGAAAAGCTCTAAACCCTGTGAAAAAGTGGACTCAAAGACATGGCACTTGATGGATGTTAACCACCAACTGTGGCCTTATTTGAAGTCAGGAAGCTTTGTTCTGCCTGTTGAGACTGTTTGCTGGTTACTGTACAACAATGTCCTGCCTAAGGATATAGTAGGGATCCTGGGGAGTGTTTTGTTTTTTTTTTTTTGTAAGAGAGGCAGCCGGATAGAGTGAGTGGAAAGGAAAGAGGCACAGGAAAAAAGGGAAGTTTGGCAGAGAGGAAGATGACCTAATGGGAATGTATTGTCCATTCACAGTTGATACAATCAGACCAGAAACATGATCTATTAAAAGCTCACTAGACTGTATCAAGGTTATTCTCATGACAGGCCTGTGTTGTGAATTGTCATGTTGTATGCAGAAATGATCTGATATATCTGAACAAGTTTTCTCTGCACAGAGGCACAAAAGCTTGATAAGCTGGAAATGGTTCAAGTCAGTTGATGCAGTAGAAAGAAAACATTATTATTCCCGTATCATTGAAAAGCTTGGGTGAAACAAGCTTAACTCTGCATGTGACCCTGACTCTGAGTTACTGTGTTAATGTCTATCAGTGTATGTGTGGTTATTTGTGTCATATGACTGTAATATGGCTGAAGAATTTTTCTTTCACTTAAGGATTTTAGTCCCAGTGTGTCATTCATATGCCTGTACTTTTAATGATAAAAATCACACCATTTCAGTTTGATGTGAATTGACTGCAATCTCTATCTCAATAACTGATCATAAAATGTGCTTTCCCGACACTGTCACTCCCTTCCTGCATGCTACTGACATACAACACTAATGTATCATATATTTCAGTACATGAATTTTAAGCAAAGTTTATTTGATATTTTGCTTTAAATTCTCTTTAATATTTATATAAGACCAAACAGATTTAATCTGTGTGAAAGGGCAACATATTTCTCAGAAAAACTGACAGCCAGTTTGAATTTCTTGGCAGCTCTCAGACACTTTTAACCTACTTTTGTTGTTTTCCTGACCCACAAACCAATAAATCTTTACATGAGATCTCATAAATCTAGATCATGAGCTTACACAAATCATTTAATACTATCCGGTACGGCTTGAAACAGCTAAAAGCAGGAGGAAAGAATTATTGGTGACAGAAAGTCAAAAACGGAACGAAAAAGCCTTGTAGACTCACACAAAGCCTATTTACGCTTATAGTTGTTAAGTAGGTTTACAGAAGTTGACAAAAATAATACATCACTGTGCAGCAAACATTTGGATTACCTCATTTACTGTTGCCAGACCAAGTCAAGATTTGTTTCCCATTGTCTCACTTGGAAAAACAATCTTTCCGAAACTTTAACTCAATCAGTTAATTTCATCCTCGTTTTTGTCAGGCAGTGCAGAGGAGTTTGCAAAACAATTGTCACACGCCATATGTTTTATTCTGTTAGTTCCTTTTGAGGGACACATCAGGATGCATTCATTCCTGTGCTTCTAAATACATTCTGCTATGCATTTAGGATTACTTTGGCATGCTGTTTAATTGATGATCTACTTGCTGTTTGCATTAATGCTGCTCTGTCCAGTAAGGGTGTAAAATCACCTGTTTCATCTTTATATGATGTCCTTATTTTGGACAACGATACCATATGTTCCGATATGGCAAAATCTACCACAATATGAGTTTATTACCATTTGATAGTCTACGGTGGATATCAAATGATTTTATGCACAGATTTCACACAGGTAAAGGAAAAGAGAGTTTTGGCACTTTGATTACCAAAAGGTTTCTGTATTTAATCAAAGAAACAGCCTCTAAGTAAAAGAAAAGATCAAAGACCTTGTATTACTGATCAGGACCATTTTTTAAATGCTGTAGATGCTCTTAATAACTTCAAAGTGGGGGCCCCTGATTGCCTTTAAATTATGACCACAACTTTGGACATGATCAAGTCTTTAAGCCTCTGTTTTCCTATTTTAGATTCTTTCCTTTAACTCATTTACACATGTGGACTTGAATAGTCATTTCTGCTCTATTATAGAACTTCATACTTTCTATTCTATGACATATACAATTGCAAGAAAAAGTATGTGAACCCTTTGGGATTGCTTGGAATTCTGCATAAATTGGTCATAAAATGTGTTCTGATCTTCATCTAAGTCACAACAATAGACAAACACAGTGTGCTTAAACTAATACCATACAAAAATGTTATGTTTTCATGTTTTTATTGAACAAAACATGTAAACATTCACAGTGCAGGGTGGAAAAAGTATGTAAACCCCTAGGCTAATGACTTCTCCAAGAGCTAATTGGAGCCAGGAGTCAGCCAACCTGGGGTCCAATCAATGTGATGAGATTGAATGAGTTGGTTAAAGCTGCCCTGCCCTATAAAAAAACATACCAGTTTTGAATTTGCTGTTCTCAAGAAGCATTGCCTGATGTGAACCATGCCTGGCACAAAAGAGCTCTCAGAAGACCTACAATCAAGAATTGTTGACTTGCATGAAGCTGGAAAGGGTTACAAAAGTATCTCTAAAAGTCTTGATGTTCTTGTGTCCCTGTTAAAACAAACAAATGAAGAAAGTTCAGCACTGTTGCTGCTCTCCCTAGGCGTGGTCGTCCTGGAAAGATGACTGCAAGAGCACAGCGCAGAATGCTCAATGAGGTGAAGAAGAATCCTAGAGTGTCAGCTGAAGACTTACAGAAATCTCTGGCACATGCTAACATTTGTGTTGACAAATCTACAATAAGTAAAACATTAAACAAGAATGGAGTTCATGGGAGGACACCACGGAGGAAGCCACTGCTGTCTGAAAAAACATTGCTGCACGTTTGAAGTTTGCAAAAGAGCACCTGGATGTTCCACAGCGCTACTGACAAAATATTCTGTTGACAGATGGAACCACAATTGAGTTGTTTGGAAGGAACACACAACGCTATGTGTGGAGAGAAAAAGGAACAGCACACTAACATCAAAACCTCATCCCAACTGCGAAATATGGTGGAGGGGCCATCATGGTTTGGGGCTGCTTTGCTGCCTCAGGGCCTGGACGGATTGCTGTCATTGACAGAAAAATGAATTCCCAAGTTTATCAAGACATTTTGCAGGAAAACTTAAGACCATCTGTCTGCCAACTGAAGCTCAACAGAGGATGGGTGATGCAACAGGACAACAACACAAAGCATAGAAGTAAATCAACAACAGAATGGCTTCAACAGAAGAAAATACGCCTTCTGGAGTGGCCCAGTCAGAGCCCTGACCTCAACCCAATTGAGATGCTGTGGCATGACCTCAGGAGAGTGATTCACACCAGACATCCCAAGAATTTTGCTGAACTGAGACAGTTTTGTAAAGAGGAATGGTCCAAAATTCCTCCTGACCGTTGTGCAGGTCTGATCTGCAACTACAGGAAATGTTTGGTTGAGGTTATTGCTGCCAAAGGAGGGTCAATCAGTCATTAGCCTAGGGGTTCACATACCTTTTCCACCCTGCACTGTGAATGTTTACATGTTTTGTTCAATAAAAACATGAAAACATATCATTTTTTGTGTGGTATTAGTTTAAGCTGACTGTGTTTGTCTATTGTTGTGACTTAAATGAAGATCAGAACACATTTTATGACCAATTTATGCAGAAATAAAAAAAATCCCAAAGGGTTCACATACTTTTTCTTGTAACTGTAGTCCCTTTCTAATGTATTATAGGATTTTAATGACATTAAATCGATGGCATTGGTGATGTTACAGTGATAAACTTACATTGTTTTTGATTTATTGCAATCTTGTCTTGATACTTTGCAGATTTAGGACAAAGTTTTGTGATGAACAAACTCATAACAACAGAGAAAGCGGAGGGTATAGAGAGAGCAGCTGTCCTGCTTGGCACACGTCCAGTTTGGACAGCTAAAATTTTCATTTAAATTCAACGTGAGGTGTCTGACGTTCATCAGTGTATCAATGGTAGGCACAAGGCAGCAGACTTTTCCCTGTCTGTTTATCTGTCGAGCCTGTATCAGACACCACTCACGCTGTTTCAGCCATGGGTAGATAACGGGATGAGAGTGGTTTTTATTGGTAAACAATGCCATAAAGCGGTGGTTTACTGATGGAAAATTCAGACGTAGTTGGCAACATAAGGCGAGAAGCCCACCCAGATGTAGTCTTTGTCTGAAAAACGTCCACACAGCTGAGTGAGAAATGGATATCCTCTTTAACTCAGCTGCTAACTGACTGCTGCTACAGCTAGCTTGTTGCGGATGTTAAGGGGCGGAAACTGTCAACAGGCATGCAGGAGGAATTTAAAAAAAAGCATTGCCAAGGGGACAGTGTAATCGATCTAATAAAAAAAATGAATGGACCATAAACATATCAGTGTCCATCAGTGGATAGTCACATTCCTACTGTCCAGCTAAAACCCATTTTTATGCACTTTAAACTAGGGCTGAACAATACTGGAAAAAACAAACATTGCTCTAGTTTTTCTTATATATTTTTCAATAAAAAAGGAAAATTAAAACCAGATAAATGTAAATGCTGAATGGATTGCCTTTTATGTACATTTATTACATTCAAATGTTTTTTTTCTCTTTTCTGAGTCATGCTGGTGTAGCCTATCTGTAATGGCAGTGGTGTCACCTGTAGCCTGAATGTACATGCAGGAGGCAGAGACTTTGTTCAGTCCTCTTGCTTTTGATGGAGATCCCAGGCAGACTTAATTGCAGGTTAGTCCTGGTTGGATTAAGTTAAGGTTGGATTACAATCAGTCACTAAAAGCTTGTTTAGGTTCTGGTCCATTGTGAACTGTCAGGCCATGACTTCTGTTCCTCATTCCAGCCATCGTTTCCCTCAAACATTCCTTATAACCAGACCCCATGTTCACTTAGCTAGGGTTCATGCCTCATTTTTTCTAGAACTGTTACTGTTGAGCATTATCGTCATGCACTAGATCAGTGATACTCAACCCGCGGCTCGCGAGCTGCATGTGGCTCTTTAGTGACCAGTTGCGGCTCTTTTAAGGCTTACTTGAAATAAAAAACCCCTTTAACTAAAAACCTTTCTGAAGGTAAACTCTGTCACCAGTAAAGATTCATGGTAAGTCACATCAGTAAATCTGTTACCCACATAAAGAAGACAGGCTTTAACCTCCAAATGTAAATGATTATTATTTTAAATCCATTTATCATTCCTGTCGGATGCGCTCGATGGAGGAGCATGTGTAAGAGAAGAGCACAGAGGAAGTCTGCAGGTGGTCTTCAGTAAGCTGATTCATCAAGGCAGAGGTTGTGTTAACCGAATATTCTCCGTCAGTGACGGATGTTTTTGAAGGATGACGGAGGATTTTAAAGGCTCTCTGTCATTTTGATGGACTGGAATGATGAGGATGAGCCTGCATTGCAGCACACACACAGACAGATGCACCTTTTCCATTTAGCAAACATGGACTATCAAGGACGTTATTTAATGTATTAAAAATCTTGTAGCCAGTGGGCTCTCTCACTGACCTCGACATCGTAGATTAACGAAAGCACGTTGGTCTCCGTGCTGAGAGCACAGAGAGGCTGCTGCAGCCTGCAGGTGTCTCAGTACACAGGTCGACATGTAAAGGTCTTTGCACAGTGAGCCTTTTTCATGTTCTAATCATGTCTGCACACTGATGCCGAAATTGTCATTTTATTTCCCATTTTTTTCGTAACAGGTTCGATTTTATGCGAAATTTCGTATGTGTCCAAGGTGACTGAACGGTTTTCGCTGCTTCTACCTCATTTGCTCACCACTGTAACCTACTTGTGCAAGTCTGAAACTTCACTTTAAACACCAAAGTTTTCTCATTTATCATATGGATATCAACCATGGAAATATAACAGAGAGATGGGTGAATGATGATTCAGATCAGCACCTGTTGCTTTATTCTCTCTTGCTCGCTCACACCCCTCCCCCCTGAAACCTCAATTTAACACCGTAGTTTCCATGATATCAGTCATGGAAATCTAACAGATAAAGGCATATGTTTGTAGCCTACTCACAGGTCATAACAGAGACAGAATTAAAATGTTTTTCTCATCTCTCCAGCTTGTCTCAGCGCTGTGATGCATGAATGTGTGCTGTATGAAGCTCTGTGTCAGGATGGATCCAGCGGGATTTTAAAGGAGTGACGGACAACAAAAAACAGAGGTCTGCTGTCTTATGTTCAAATTGAAGCTTCCTATTTCCTCGTTTTGACTTTTTCTCCAGCAGCGCCTGCTGATGCTCTCTCACACCCAGATCTTATGACAATTATGCCGATGCGTGTCATCAACGAGCATAACTCACATGGATCACACGTGGAGATAACATCATATCTAGTGAAAGTTGTCCAAACGTGGGTGTTTTGTTTGATCTTTAATTCACTAATGATCATAAATATTGTCAAAAGAGCGGAAATATAAAACCAATTTTCAAATTGCAGACAGTCCAATATTTCTTTTACTTGAAATTTGTGACCAAATACCAGTTTAAAACTTCTTTTTTGCAACAGAGACATTGTGCATTACATATCATGTAATAATTCTAGTGCCATATTTTTAGTGTACAAAAAAATCCTATTTTCTTCATTTTTGTATGTTTTTCTTGTTAAATATAAGAATTATATTGAAATTAACATTCCCTTTCATACATCAGTTCATATTCAATTAGCAAAATGAGTCAAGATAATCACAATTAGATATTTTTTCAAAATTGTCCAGGCCTAGTTTAAGCTAGTATTGTGTTGGTTGTAATTTAGAATGAATTATTGCTTGTTTTTGTTGCAAAATACATGAGATGAGGAACTTGAGAAATAATCGCATATTGAATCGCAATCACAATACTGGATAAAAAAAAATCACATTTAGATTATTTTCCCAAATCATTCAACCCTATTTCAAACGTTTAAGTAAGTAAATATTGAAAATTGATATATTTTTTAAAATTCTCATCTTTTTCCCTAAACGTCTCGCAGGCCATACGGCACCTGCTGGAGGGCCTAAGTGGCCTATGGGCCATAAGTTTGACACCCCTGGTCTAAGAGCTCAGTCTGCTCCATTCCAACCCATAAGGCACCTTTATCTTGAGTTATCCATGCTGCCATAGATCTGGGGTGGGCTGCTGAGTAATATTTTTCAGTTTCAATAGATCCAAGCTCTCATTTTCTTTTGAGACTTTAGCATTCATTTCACTTTGATCCTGTCTTTTATTTTGCCTTAAGGAAGTGATTGAAGGTGAAAAATACAGAGCAGTGGATGAAAATTCATATACTCAATTCAGCAAAACAACAAATCTGTATTTAAACAATACATTTCTGTGAAAAGTAAATATGTATACCATAAATTGTACAGCCGTAGCACAATGTGATTATCTGATGGCAGCACTAGGCAAACAATCAAGTCGAATTTTCAATCACAATTTTGGCATCACATGTGAAAACAAGATAACTGTGATTAAACAATTACTGTGGTACTGTGGTTCAGGGTTTATTGTGATATTTTTTATTGAAAATATTACTTTATATGTTATTTTCACTCACTTATTTTCATCTTTTGCTTCTTTTTCAAAGTGTTGAGTGTTAAAGTGTGATAAATGTGTGTGATACAGGTGTTATAGAGTTATTGAGTAACTGTTTAATTATTGTGTTTTCAATACCAATCGAAATAATTTTGATTATGGATTTAGCCATAACTGATCAGCCTGACTTAATAGGCTACTTTTTGCTCCATAGTGTAGCTTTTTATTTTGCGATACTAAGAACAATATCAGCAGTACTTGTCTGAAGTCACACTACTGAGATCAGCGATAATCCCACTCATGAATGGATGGTGGTCCCAGTGAAGTGTGATTACCATTCAAAAAAAAAATCTAAGCCTTTGGCTGCTTCCTGCCCTGGTTTTGACTCCCATCTTTATAAACAGATCTAATGACATCATTGACAGTGATTGACACCTCTGCTGTTGCTTAGTGACACTCATCAGCCTTTCTAGCCATTGTGACTAATCAGAAGGTGAGAATTAAATGGGACTGTCTAATATGCTGCAGTGTTCTCACAGCTTGGTTCAAGTGAAGGTCATAGAGTACATTAGAGCTAGAGAACAGATTCTCACATGCCTGACATACTGTGCACACAGAAACTTTGAGGGACAGAGCAAAGAGAGAAGAATGTTGGAAAAAATGTGATTATGGTGATGGAAGTGTGGACATCTGTACGCTGTAATAGTTACTAGATTTATATGAGCCGTATACGGGGACGTCAACTGCTCAGCTTCACACCTCAGAAGAAATACAGCAGGATTATTCCTATGGATGAGTCAGAGTAGATGATGAGCGCTTTTTAGGGTGCTTCAGTGTCGTGACTAGTTAGTAGAATGACTCAGTTTGGTTCATACTTTTATCCTTGCTATCGTTGTTCTACATTCATCCTGAAGTTTGCAGAAAGACTTCCCTCAATCCACTTTAAAATAAGCTCCACAATTATGAAAACATGTATGTAAAATAGCAAGTTAAAGGGAGCCTAACATGAAACAATGGAAGATGGCTTAAGTAGTGCTATTAAACCATTTCTAGAAGAGACTCCTGCTGTGATTTATCAAACCATTTGGAAATAAAACAGTTGATGTTGAGGAAATAGCAGTGCTCATGTTGTTTTATTGCAGGCTCTTAACAGAAAACGTTTCACAGAGGGGAACCAGTATGCCGTCAGCCATGAAATGAGTGGAGGAAATTGAATTCACAGTGAATCTTTACGAGTAACATGACAAATTCTGAACCACCCTTGTGATCTCATGACATAGGGATGCAGTGAACTCACTGATAATTACTTCTTCAGCTTGACACATTTCTCTGTGTCTAGAGGATTATTTGGCTTTAGTTTTAAGACTTTGTTTGATATTGTAGATGAGTAAAAAAAAATCTTTCTGCTACAAATAATCTCTTTTGCACTTGGAATGAGGTCTCTTTTCTTTTTTGCCTGTATTTTTTTCATATGCATCTCCTTCCCTCATCTCTTCTCTTGCACGAATGGGTCGGGCTCCTTAAAAGACGCCCCATCAAATATTAAATGCACCCATGAAGGCTCTGTTCTCTCCACCCACACACCCATCGCCACACACCCCACACGTCACACAAACACACATAGAGCCACACATGCCGAGAGAGAGAGAGAGAGAGGAGACAGATCAACCTCTGAAGAGTGTCTTCCTGTTCCTGTAGCCTCCCCTCTCTTTAGGGCGGTACCTTACTTTTAGTAGAGATGATGGAGGAAGCAAAGTGCAGAGTGACTTGGCAGGATGCTGCTCTTTTTTTAATGTTTGACTATGAGATGAAAGTGAATGGACTAATCAACACAAATACACTAAGTTGAAGGTAATGTTTTTTTAATCATCTTCTGTGCCTGTATTTGCTTGTGGGGGTTTTATATTCTATGAAACCAAAGGTATTTGCTGTTTTTAGTGTTTTAGGTTGGCACGCCTTAACTTTCTCTGTACTAACTGTTCCCTCTGTTGCCTTATGTCATTTGATCCAGCACAGCATTACCAAACCATCTATGCTGTCTCATTGGATTAGCTTCTAGTAGCACCAGTGCAGCTCAGCCCAGTATTGCTTTCACTCAATACACATTAGCCTAGCATCAGTGTGGCTTTCATCCCTGTCTTATTCTATTAGCATGCTCTAATGGCACTGTGTTAATCTCTTCAGGGAGACAGCCATGGCCCTCTACTGCCCTGTCCAGATGAGTGGCCCAGTTATTACTCCACAGAGACACTGGGCTCTGTCAATATGTAAATGAGGCTGCACAGATTAGACTTTCTTGAAACTGATCTCTGCTCTGGTTTGTCAACAGAAATTCCTGGATTGTTACTGTGACTAAAGGGAAACTGCCCTGAGATAGTTTGTTGTGAGAACTAAGGGGACTTGGGTTACTCATTTGTTAAGAACTGTGTAAATTACTTGTTGTCCCCTATAGTGACAAGTTCATCTATGACAGATAGATAGAAGGATAGAGTGAGGTATAAAGGTGATGCAAGCCGTTGGTGGTGAAAAATGCCAAAATAGACAAGAAGAATGATTTCATTTTTGCAGACTCCATCCTTATTTCATTTCCCAGCATCGTTCCTTACTTGGGTTCTCTTCAGTCTGCAGCTTATGTTCAGTTTGTGGTGTCTCGGCTGATGTCATCCATGGGTGGAGGCAATATACTGATCCATTCAAATCAGCTGTTCCTTTCTTTTGTATGCAACTTTTTTGGAAAGCTTAAAGGTGCAGTGTGTAAAACTGAATATCAACATCTAGAAGTGGGTTCTAGATTGCATTTCTCTGCTGGAAACTGTGGCAACCAGTTGAATTTAATGTGTATCTGTAATGTGAATACAATACAATCCAACAACTTTATTTATCCTTTTTTCCTTTTTTCATCTATGTTACCTTGGAAACGTAAAAATCCAAGATGGTGGCATCCATGGAGGGGACCTCCCTATGTATGAATTAAAGGTTTATTCTGAGTTGCTTTTTTCAAAATAGATATTTTTGAATGTAGATGACTAAACACTTATTTAGGTAGACCGTCTTAAAAATGTTTTGCTTTATTTTACCAAGTTTGTTCAGCTAAATGCTACTAGGCTAAATATTACACACTGCACCTTTAAATTTCTGCTCATATGGAACACATGCCAACTTAAGCCAGTGGTAAACCTGTATGGTTTTTGGTGCAGTAGGTCAGAGGTCAAGTCACAATGTTTTATCCGTGCGTGTTTGCCCATAGTGGCCTCGCTCTTTTCCTGTTGTGTACCTGTTTGTCTGTGGACTCCTCCAAAGACAGCAGAGTGGTTGCTTGTTTAGTCAAGAAGAAAAAGAAAAAGACAGGAAGAAATTATCTGGTATCTCGCTCTTCCTGTAAACAGTCATTTGTGACCTCTTCTGCTTCATGTAAGCCTATGCATGCAGTTTCTCTGCTTTTAATGGTCATAGCTGCCTCCACCAACCACAGTTTCAGTTTCAGTGCCGTACTGTGAGGAACACTGATAACTGAAACTTTTCTTGTTATTTCTGACTGAGGTCACTTTTTGGAGGCATTGTAAACACTGTTTTATGAGGTATTCTGTGATTGCAAGGACATGCTGCAAATGACTCCTTACAGGTCTACTCCCCACTACCTTACAGGTCTATGCTATCATTTGCCCTTGCAAATGATAGCATAGACCTGTTGCACTGACCCAGACAAAAACAGTTGTTTTACTGTCTTTTCAATTGGATCATCTTTCAGTTTCTTCTAACAAGATGATGTTTTTGTCAAAAAGGTGCTGTCCTGTGTAAAGTGTTGCCCTGTCCCAATGCTTTTCCCCAACAACTGTCCCATTCTCTTCAAAGTAATAACCAATTCACTGTCACCCACATTTGTACAAAATGAGTCAGAAACAAGAAGGGCTTTTACAGCCAAAAGGAAAAAAAATGTCTGAGATTGTTAAACTCTGCACAATAGGGTTTTTTTCTTTTCATACAAGTGCAAACAATATATTTTGCCCTCAGGGTTTCCATCAGGAAATAACTGATGGTCTAAACAATAGCTACGCTCACTAAATACATATGGCACTTGCACAGTAAAATAACCCTGCTCCTTTTACTAAGCACTGCACTTTGTTGCACTTTTCTTTTTTTATTCCTTTCATGGGGACACAGTTTTCCTTTTAACCTGTTTCTTTTAAAGGTGCAGTGTGTGAAATTATTAGTGCCATCTAACAGTCAGATTCAATCTTACTTCCAGTGGTAATCATGGCAGCCAGTGGGATTTAAAAAAAATTGGTATCTGTTATTTGCTCCCTTTTTGAGACTGTAGACACATGCAAGATGCAAAAATTAAAGACGGCAGAGTCCTTGGAGGATACCCTCCCTATGTGTAAATTAGGGATTCTCGCTTTAATTCTGATACCAAAGTGCCGGGTATCGGCTTATACCGAGGACTGATCCGATACCAGCATGAACTTTCTGGACTAACTGTTCAGACTAGCAAATTATTTTAGACCTATATTTGACTCAGAACATGGCTCAACAACTAGAATCAAAATGTACAGCATCTCTGTGACCCTAAAGTTGTTTTCTGCTGATAATGAGTTTTACTGCTATATATATACTTTGGTTTTGTGAAATAATTTTGTCTCGGGGTGTAAAGTAAAATGATGTAAACATCCCAAAATAAAACTGGGATGTTTGGAAAAGCTGTGTCGAAAATTCCTTGCCCTGTGTAACAGCACTCAGGAAATATATTTAAAAAATCTGTTTTCAGTGCATTAATTCTTAAAGATAAATTCTCCACAAGTAGACCGTCACACTGCACTAAAAAGACAAATACATGGCTGTGATAGAAGCAGTGAAATGAATTAATAAACAAAATAACTGATGTTTGCATTGATGTGTGCTGCAATGATATACACCATAATAGTTAACAGCTGTTAGTTCTTGATAATACCAGTAAGGGCCATCATATCAAGTTCTTTTGTGGATAGGTTAATATTTTCTTTCTGCTTCATAAACTGGGGTTTGTGTTTTTCAAGGAATCTCTGTCCTCCTGTGGGGTTTCCAGAGTCTACAGTCAGATAAAATGCCACCTTTCAGTCTTTTTTGTAACTGGTTGATAAACCAGTGAGAGGACAAAGATAGATGTAGTCTAACATACTGTTACACGATGAAATTTTGCCAAGGCTTTTCAGCGACAGGGAACTGTGAGCACTGGGAGTTAGGGGCAGATCGGCTGTGGGGATAAACAGCAGGATGGGGGATTTGCTGTGTGCAGTAGAGCACCTCCGTTCATGCGTAGCCCCGATGACCCAATAGATCATTGCCCCCCCCGGCTGTCCCATCCTGTCTACATCCATCCTGTTACCCCAGAAGAATGCATCTCTGTGGAGAGAGTGCCCATACAGTTCAAAAGTGAAAGCTTTTGCCCAACGAGTTATGAACAACCTCACTCTCTCAAATCAGATTTTTCAGCCCTCCTGCTTGCCTGCCAGGTGCTGTCTGTCTGGCTGTCCTCTGAGTCGGAAATAAAGTAATCCCAAATAGCCTTCTTGGCAGATGAACAGAAAGCTCCCATTCCCTTTAAGACAGAGAGTAGGAAAGGATTTTATCTCACTTTCCTGCTTATTTCACATATGGGGATTACTGCTAAGTTGTATTGCAGAAGAAAATTCTTCAGCCTATTTAAAAGTCACATTTGATTTATGTCACCTCAGTATTTATGCCTTAATACTCACTTTTTTGTTTTCTCTCCTGACATTTCATTGTCATTTTAAATGAAATGAAGATGTCGATGAACAATACTAAATGACAATCTTTGTCAACACACAGAATTGTCATGAAACACTAAGGTTTTGCAACACACTGGTTGGAAGCTATTTTTGCTCTTGACCAATTCTCAGGCCCTTTAGATCCCATATCAAGCTTTAATTTCTTTTAAAACTAACATTTCAGCTATCTCCATGAATCTAAAGCCAAACACATTAAAATAAGATCAACAAAGCTTAGACTTGCTTAAGGGTTCTCTTGCAAATGCCGAGTTTGTAATTTAATTTCCCTGTAACATTTGATTTTTATGACCTAGAATGATTAAAACTGAGTGAAGTTAGACCTTGTCCTCCTGGACTGCTTTAGTTTCATTATTCATTGCCTCACACCATCGAGGTTTCATGTGTTTTTCATAAACAGCACTGAGCCCGCGTGAAAAAAAGCCTGTAGACATAGGTCAAAGTAAGGTTTGGTACAGAGCTTGCACTTCATGTTAGTGAAGCTGTGGGATATTTATTTACAGTGGTGTGCTCTGGGGGGAGGGGTGGGGTTTCAAATATGAGCCTTTGACAGATGGCCTGTATGGTTTACTGCCCTACCTCTGAATGTGTGTCAGTCTGTCAGGATCTTGTTGTTTATTTGTGATCCTTCCTAGCTGACCTATGTCTCTGCTCTGGTGTTGGGAATAGGGCTTTTTACCTACCACAATGCAGAAGCATACAGAACTAATGGAGATGGGGATTTACTAGGATTGTGTTATTCAGTATTTGTTGAAATTATTTTTCTGGTGTGGTTATGGTTATGGTTGTTTATGTAAAAAATACATTAAAACGTCTGCTTTTGTTCCCTAGACATTTATACTCAGCAGTGTTAGATATTTCAACAGCAGCAGGATTGGTAGAGAAACATGGTTAGTATGCCTGCACAACTATTGACAAATCAATAAAAGCAGCACAGCTTTAGGCATAGACTGCACAATGTGACATAAGTCGGTTACTGACTTTCCAGTAGAAAATTGAACTGGTTATAGTGGAGTAGCTCCTAACTAAGGGTCAGCAGTGTGTAAAAGATATCATATGGATATTTAAATGCAATCTCAACTTTATCACTCTTTTTCATTGTGATGTTTAAGCTTTATTTTTCAGATACTGACCTGAACAACCAAACTTATTTCCCATATAATTTTAAAATGCACAGAAACGGTGTTTACAAGTCAACTCTGTCATTGTTTTTCTTTTTCTCCTGCAACAACCTATTTGCCACTGCCTGAAATAATTTAATATTTACCATTTATTGTTTACACCATAAGGTCTGGCGGTCTTCCCCCAGAATATTCTAAACATCAAACATGCCTTTCCTGTATTCTGATCTAGTTTATGGAGCTAATTTGTGCATTTTCTGCACCACTTTAGAATTATGGGTTGTGTTTCCTTTTTAGTGTTTTAAAATCTATTTTAGTGTTCTTTAGGCACGTTTTTACACACTGATTCATTTTAAAACGTGGACTATAAGCACAACTCCTACAGCTGCAGCGGGATCCAAGTGTACACTCTTTTCATAGATGAGTTTATATGAGTTTATATAAAAGAACAAGAAACAGTGACATTACTCTCTCATATGCCTGCTGCACACTGAGAACAGGAGGAGAGCAATTGAGCTGCAGGTTTATATCACTTTAAGCAGCATGCATGTAAATAAATGCATTCAACTCAATAATTAAGATTGTCTAAAACAGGTTTTAATAATGACTGATGTCCAGCCCTCACTGCCATCATTGCCTCTCTTACTTGTATTTTCCTCTGAAAGCTGTTGTGCCATTCTAATGACGCCATCCACGCCTTTGTAGCTCTTACAGAATGTTTTCTAGCGTGGAACTCTGGTGACTTTCAGGGGTCTTTAAAAATTAAATCCACACCAGTAACTTCGATATTGAATGTATTTTTATCCATTTATAATCTATTTTTCGATTTTTCTGCAGCTAGCAGCTTAGCTTGCAGCCATATTGTCTGTTTGAAACAACCAATGGCAGGCTGTTCTGTCGTCATGTCATGCTTTGCTGAACAGCACATGTGCAAACAAGAGAGCCTGAATGATGCAGAGAGAGGCGATTATGTGGCCCTCAGAGTCACAACACACAGAAACTGCTCTAAATAAAGACTCAAATTCCCCAAAATGCTGTCACTTTTTTTTGGTATAAATGTGAATATTTTGAAGACTTTTGCCACCGAATTATTTTTTATTTTTTATTTTTTATTTTTTTTACTTTTTAATCTGAAGAGGTGAGAGAACAAGTTTGTAAAACAAAAACGAGATTATGTCTGTGTCATTTTTCAGCTTCAGCAGATCATCGATAGATTATTTTTCTTTATAACCTAGGATTGTTCTATTGTACACCCCTAGCCCTTTGGAAGCTTACTGTTGTAAAGTGAGGCTTAACAATTTAGAAAAAATTGCTGCAATTTTTAAAAAAATCAAATGGCAAATGCAATATGAATTCTTGTATTAAAGTGAATGATAATTTTTATGGCATTTTCATTGTAATGAGAAACATACAAAAATAAATAAAGTAGGATTTTTACGAACTACTCTAGGAAGAAACTGACAGTTGAATGTTTGCATGATGTGTAAAGCATAACATCTCTGCTGTGAAAAATATACCAACTAGTATATTGACACATTCTGGCCTAGGAAATATTGCACCTTCTGTAATTTGAAAATTGCAGTAGGACATGTTGCAATTTAATCTACATTTCAATGAACTGCCCAGCCTTAGTTTAATGGGCTGTTAAATGATCAGGCCTTGAATTCTTCTTCAATTTTGCTTTTGTTGTCAATTAAAATTGTAACCACATAATAAGACGACTACATTAAATATTAGGGGTGGGACAAAAATATCGATACACTGAAATATCGCGATACTTCCTGGCGCGATATTGTATCGATATTTTAAAATGCAGTATCGATATTTAATTAATTAGCTAATTATTCACTTTGTTGGTGCGGTAGTTTGTGGTGTAATTTCACCCCCTGACCGCTAGTTTGCGGCAGGCATCGCCAGCTGGCAGTTGACTCTTGCCTCTTCTCTCTTGAGACAACGAGATCACACGAGACTACCGGTCTGCGTGAGCCGGTTGCTTGTACCTACCCAGCAGAGCGACTTCTGCCGCATTCATAGTGGATGTGTAGACTTATTTTGGCTTCCAAAACATTAACGACAGCACAAACTTAGACAGGAGTTAGACAGTCGTTTGCAAGATATGCCACGCCAGAGTAAAATACTGAGACAACACAACGAATCTACTAGTTAGGCATCATCGCGTTAGCGCTACAGCTAACGGCTAACGTCAACAAACAAGCCCGTTGAAGCTACCGCTGGTCTCTACTCATGCAACCATAATCACAGTCGTATTATTTGTAAGGACCTGTCCTGTGTAGTGTCGTTAAGAATGACGGCTTCGGTAACACAAGAAAGAAATACTGGCCTGTCACGACATGCCCTCCGCAAAACACAGTCCATCAGTCTTAAAGCTGGACGTGACGATCAGCTCGTCTCCCATAATCTCTCTCCACAAACACATTATGTGATGACATAAAAAACTGATAAAATATGAAATATAAAGGATTGGAGTACATTCACTCTATAATAATTTATTCCCCTTTTCTTAAAAAAAAAAAAAATCACGGTAGCATTTTAATTCAGTGCAACAAATGGGGAAAATCCTCATCTTCAGATTGAATAAAGATAAGTAAAATGCGAGATGATGCAGGACTATATATTTTTTTAAATAGCTTAATTCTACATTGTTAAATTCGATATTAACTTAAAATTACATAACAAGTTATACATATATATACTACACACATATGTATAGACTTTATGCACTTCATATTCAGTATTTAGCTCAGTCTATGTCAAATTCTGTGAAATTGATACTAAATTGTTGTGAATAAACTGAGAAATCCTGCACTTGACCATTTTATAACTATTTTGTATTCTCTAGTTAGACATATTTTGTGATGTATCGTTATACACATGTGATGTGTTTTTTTTCTGATATAGTCTGTAGGCATCATTATCATTCATCTTTTTCACTGGTGTTTAAAAAGCTAACTAAAGATTGCAAAAATCGGCAATATCGTAGAATCGCAATTTAAATCGAATCGGCACCTAAAAAGATCGTAAAAAATTGAATCGGGAGAAAAGTGAATCGTCCCAGCCCTATTAAATATGGCTGCTCTTGATTTAACAGTTATGGCAGTATCTAGGTATTTTTAAAGCTACTGTGATGAAAGGAGATTGTTCATTTGTATGGTTGTATTGTATGTCGTATTGTAGATTTCCAACAAAAGTGATTAGCAGCATGCTGAGCCCTTTTGAACATTTTCCACAGCAAAGATCTCAGAGGGATACATTTGACTGTGAAGATAATACAAGATGATATTTACTGTCATAAAACAGTGCTGACTACCACATCTCTTGGTAGTCAGCACCAAAATTAGGAGTCGGTTAAACTTTTAGATATTTTTGTCAGTTCCGTGCCACAGTCTCAGTCAAATTCTCATTTTAAACTGTAATGCAGCCACTGGCCTACGGTTTCCCCTGTAGCTGTTCTTAACGACTGCTGCCATGTTGCCGTAAGAGCATTATGGCAACATGGCAATAAAATGGGGATAAAGTTCTCTGTAGGCTGTCACATATAATTGAAACACTGATTGATGATATTCAGCACAGGAATGTGGACATTTACCTGCAAAGAAAGAATTGAAAGTGAGCAGTACTAGCCTTGCTAACATTAGCCGTATTTTGTAAACCAACTTTGTACCATTAGGATGTGAAGTTGGTTTAGAAAATGCTTCCTCAAATGGATATTAAGGTTATAATTTGCAATAATCACATGTGTAATTATTTGCCTTGGAACACCCCAACTTTAATCTGCACAGACAAGAACAGAAAAGAAATACGATGGACCGCTTCGTCCACAGAAGGCACTAAAATCATCTCACATCAGAAGCTCCTCACAGGAGCTTTGAAAGGGATTTTAGTGAAATAAAAAACATCCACACAGCAGACAGATTTCTTCCAGTGACCTGGTGATGTGTGAGATGACCCAGATGAATGAACATTTTTCACAGCAGTGTAAGGATTTACTGCGGTGTTCTAGTGATCTACCAGCTGGATATGAATGAAACTCGTGAGGTTCTGGGACTGTTGACAGTAGCTGAAAAACCTTAATCTAATTGCTTCCCATTAAACACACATACACAGTCACCACCCTCTCCCCGGGGCAAAGAGGCTTGGTTGCCATGCCTGCACATGCTGACCTGATTTTGTGTGTATAGAACTGTGTGTTTTTGTGTTTGGACCAATGTGTGTTTATTAAGCAGATTAGGACTGTGGCATAGCCAGACACTTCTGTAAGCAGCAGCGAGTGAGTCTCTCTTTGATATTAGACACGTGTGTCTATGCATGGGAATGTGGGGCAACGTAGTACACAGTTTTTTTCCTTCAGAAAAGGAGACCCACATTGTATCACAACACCCCTCCCCCATGCCTTCAGAAGTTGAATGGATTATTGCTCTAGTATCTGCCTTTGTGTCTTTGTGTCAGTTAATCAAAGGATCCAGTCACATGGGGGAAACTGCTTCATCTGTTTTCGATCACCAGTACAACACTTATTAAAAGTTAATTACTAAATTTGAGTTTATTAATTGGTGCAACGAGGCTATTTTCTTTTGAGGAAGGATCTGCCAACTGCTTTTATTAACTGCTGTTTCCTAATGCAGATGAGTCTCTTTCTGCTAACTGCACCAGCCATCTGGAGCACCGTAACTTTTCTATTCATAATCTTTCAGAATCAGCCAGATGGATTTAATACGCAGGTGCACCAGCAACACATGTACACTTGTCACATGGCTGATTAAAACTGAATTACTCTAACAATGAGTGGAAAAAACGTCTGTGTTCCTCATCGTTTGGTGTTACATGTTGTACATTCTCCATTCACTATTCACAGAGTACTGGCCACCTTCCCAGCACTGGTTCCCCCCTGTCCCCCAGGCATTTGCCTATTGCATTGTTGGCACCACATCCTCTAAAATCCATTGCCAGCTACTGGACGTGACATTTTTTGAGAAGTTCTCTCCTTTACAAATCAACTTTTACTTGTAAAGGTTTTCTATTTAGCCTTTTTGTGGGGATATCCCAGTGAACTTAACCTGCTTTGTTTAGTTTTGTCAATTTGTCTCCTGCTTTAAATATGGTTGAAGGACTGTGAATAACTAATAAAGAAGAGACATCAGATTCAGGGGTTTGAAATTAGCAGTGAAACCTTGTACTAGCTGCATAAAGACGGACTTACATAGCCTTTTTGTCTCTCACATGACCAGGAGTACGGCAGACTTGCAGTGACAAAGCCTCAAGTCACCCTTTAAGCTAGCAAGATTAATGCCTAATGCTCCACATAGTCTGTGATCTTTGAAAAGGAGACGGACGTGGATTCATTACAGCAGGTAGACAGGACTACTACTAGCATTATAACTGTCCTTAGTTCTTATGCTGCTACGAATGTGTGTTCTTGAGTGTCTGACTTTGTATATTAGAAACCTGCAGGTAGACTCTACAGAACAATTTGAGAGATATAGAAATGTTAGCTTGCATTACTACTTTATATTCAAACATGAAGCACAGACTGGATCACTGCTCTGGACAGAGTATGACAAGGGTAAGGCACATGAGTTTGATTTTTTATTGTGAGATCTCCAGTTTAAACTAGTATTAGAAAGGCAACAAAATTTGATGTTGTTTTAAACCATTAGTTTAAAGAAATGAATCAGTCTGACGCTTAAATATGATCTTTTTTCTGTCTTTTTGTTTCCCCAGTTGTGTGCGATTCCATGTCCTCCATGCCCTTGTTGGCATCTAATGGAAGAAAAAGCACCTGTCAGGTCTGCCATGGTATCTAGATTGCCTAAGTTTGGTGGACGCTCCACTGGTGGAACAAGCCCTTTGTCCAATGGTTCCACACAACCAGCCGCCCCTACACAGGATGGTAAGACCACGCCCCCTGGAACAAGACCAAATGGTGTGATCCGCGCATCTCCATTCTCCCTGAAATGGAAGAAAGATGAGGGGACAACATCCTCCAGCTCTGCTACCCCCAGTAACCCTGTGGAGGGGGGAGAAGATAAAGCTCAGAAGCAGCTTCCCCCAATAACAAAGGAGATAAAAAATGGACCCCCATCAACACCCAAGACACGAAGGTCAGGTTCTTTGACAGTAGCTGTCTCGAGTCCCACAACCATCCCCAAGCAATCCTTGAAGATGAGTTCCAAAGTGGGGTCTAAGCTAGGCCAAAGTCCTCTGAATGGAGGCCCCAAAAATGGCTTTAATAGCCCCAGCATTCCTGCAAGAACAGGATCAGAGTCCCGCCTCTTGTGTCCAAGTTTGGGCTCTAGCTCTCCCAGAAGCAGTTCTCAGGACAGCCTGTCCCAGTCCAGTGACAGCCTGAAGACCTTGACATTGGACAACATGGTGCGATCAAACAGTTTCACCCATTTCAAGCAGATTCCCTCTCCCACAAATCAGCCTATGAAGCGGTCCTTCTCTTTCAACCGAGCTGTGGAGCTCGCAAAGCCTCTGGCAAACACTCAGCTCCAACCTCGTAGGAGTAGTTTCCTCAAACCTCCTCAGCTGAGCAATGGAAGAGTGGGTGTAGGACTCAGTGGCATGAATGGCAGCCTTGGAGTCTCAGGGGGTGGAAGTGGAGGACTGGGAGGATTTCAGTATAGTAGAACCCCTCCAACTTCCTCGTCTCTACCCACACTTTCAATTCCTCCAGCACCCGGTACTCCAAGGACTCTGAGGAAACCGCTGCTCCCCAGCTGTGTTCTGACCAAGCCACTTAGCAGCAATGGGGGGTCTTTGGGCTACAGGCTGGCTCGGTCTGGGCAGTCCAAGCAGCAGAAGCCTCTTTTCCCAGGTAGGGTTAAGGGAGATATCAAACCCTCAACTGCCTCTGAATGTACAGGGCCTGTAAAAAAAGAAATAGACAATGAGCAGACTGGTGAAGTTGATCCACAAAGTGAGAGTGACGGATGCCCTGCAAATAGAGGAAAAGATGGAGGAAATGGGGTGCTTTTGCAGAGCTCTGGTCAGACAGCAGGTGAGACTCTAGAGGACATGTCTTTATCTTCTGCCTCATCCCTAGATAGAGTCGACATCAGTGAAGAGTTTCTAGATGACCTTGACAGTGTGGGAGATGTATTAAGTGATGGGGACCTGCCTGATAACAAGAAAACTGGCAAGACTACTCAGACCCACCTACAAAGCTTTATAAATGAGACCCTTGACTGGGACAGTATGGATCTGGAAGGTAAACACTGTATAAGAAAGAAATTCAATCAGGTTTTCTGGTTTCCATTTATTTTTGGTAGTCATACCTGTGTTTATTTGATTTATACAGGACATAAAGATGACAGTCCTATGCAGGACTCTCAGGGCCCACTGATGTCTTCAGAGCAGGCTGATGGCCTTCAGGCTTCATCTTTGGAGCTGTCTCCCTCTAATAGCTCTGGTGGAACCTACATGTGGGATGAGGATGGACTTGAGCCACTTGGTGGGACAAGGACACTTCCATATGACAGCTATGATGATTCAGATCTCAACAGCATGGTGAGTCCTGTTTCCACAGTTGTGCTGAATTATGACATAAATGCACACAATGAAAAGAGAAAATGTTTTGTCCATGTGGTTGGTTGTTGGTTTAATTGTCTGAAATCTTTGCCAAAAGTTTCAAAATGTCTTAAATTTATTGAATTGCCAGAGAAGCTACAACCCTTTTCGCATAATTGTATTCGCCTGAATATTATACAGCCCTGATAACACTCTTTTTCAAGACTGATTTTCTGAAAGACTTCTATTTTTTTTCTTTTTTTTTTTAAGATTTGTTTTTGGGCCTTTTTCGTGCCTTTATTGGATAGACTCAGAAACAGGGATGAGAGTGGGGGAGAGACATGTGGCAAAAGGCCTCAGGCCGGATTGGAACCCAGGTTCCCCACATACATGGTGCGCGCCATAACCTCTCGACTTCTGGCGCGCCCCTAGAAAGACTTCTTTAATGCAAATTTTTATCAATTTTCTCAAAACGTCAATAAAAAGGACACCCAAACTTTGGAACAGCTTCCGTTAGTTAAAAATATTTAAATCAGGAAAGACTTAATAGGAGTTAAACATTAATTTATTCAACAATTTTAGAAATGTTTCGAATGTATGAAATTGTGAAATGTCTTTGGAGAATAAGCACCATCATGATGTCTTTATGAACTTTAAGGGGTGGAGTCTAGAGAGGAGGGTTGCAGCAGTCACACTAAAACAACTCTATTAAATTTACTCCTTTAAATTTTCATTTAAAAGTCCAAACCCCAGATATAACCAATATTAAATGTTCAAACCAACAGGATAAATACTAGCCTATTGTTTTGTAGCATTTTTGAGAAAGGGGTGGGAGCAGCCAAAATCCTTTAGGGATGATAGTGATAATGTCTTTGACCAAAAACTAAAGAAAACACTGAGGGCTAAAACAGCTCGAACTGATTTAAAGTTGGAAAACAGAAGTGTTTTTATTTCATTTTCAAGTCCTGTATCTTTGGGTGGAGAAGGTTGAACAAAATGTAAAGTTGTGGCTTCTTCTTGAGAGTGGGCTGGTGCATTTTGGAGGAGTTTTAGTAATACCATTGGCACGGAAGCAAGAGCTCAGTCATTAAAGATTACATATTTTACCCTTTTAAGACTAGTGTATATTGCTCTCAGAGGTCCCCAAAACATGCCTGTGAAGTTTGTTGCTGAGAAAATGTGCCAGTATTGGATTTATGCATGTCTAAAAACCCCTCTGTTTCAGCCCTGCTCAGAATGTGCCGTTTCTGTGTCTGTGGCTTTAAATGTTAATGAGCTGTCTGACTCTGCCTCTGACTACGACACCTGATCCTCCTCTCAGCTGCCAGGATTTTTCTGATTCTTGGGGGAATTGTGGACAGGCCAGGGGCACATATTTTTGTTAGAAAAGCCTGGAAAAGTGTAATTTGCATTATATGCCTTTAAACCTACTTTGCTTTAAAGACCTTTAAATTTCTCTTCCACTCAAGGAATGGCAGCAAAGTATAACTGTGACAGCATTGCACTTCGGGCCATCAGTAGGAGTTAAAGTTGGATTACCCTTGCAATGCCGTACAGTCTTCAGTCTCCAGTTCTAAGGAATCCCAAGGCTGTGATCAGCCATGTCTGCATGCCCTGTAGTTATCTAGTTACCTGTAGTTTTTCTTAAACTTTTTTGTGCCATGCAGAGCAACATTGCCAATGTTTAACTGAAAACCTTGGAAAGTTAGTGTACGTTTATTCAGCTCATATGCTTTAAGGGCCATTACCCAGCACACATAAAGTAAGCACAGTATAAAGTTAGTGTTGGGCTCAGACAAGGCTCTTGCTCACAACTTTGAGCCTGTTAGCATTTTACACTGTACTCTTTAGTCCATTAACCAGTTCCCCTTTGAAATAACTCCTCTTTCCCCTTATAATTAGGGATTAAATGAGCAGAACAAAGGCTGAAAGGGAAAGAAAAATTGTGCATAGCTCTCCGCCAACTCTCAGAATCACTTTTATGCCAAGGCCTCTCTCTCCCTGAGAGGGAATGCTGACCTGGCCACCAACTGTGTGTTAATTACATTGCTGGCCATGCTTTGGTTTTTCTGTATTCTAGTACCAAGGCACACGAGCTCTGGAATTTGTAAAGAGCTTAAAATGAGCCGGATTAGAAGAAAAATAAGCTTAGTTTGTTTACTACTTTCACCATGTGATGTCGACAGTAGCTTCCAGTCGCTGACATTTTAAACTTGTTTATTCTACAGCGGTAGATCTATGGAAACATCTAAACACTTAAAAGCTGCAGACTTGTTTATGTGTGTGCTTGTTCTGTCTGTGTTTTCATTGCAGAGAATACAAGCACACATGCTTTTGTCATGTGTACCTGATTAAGAGTCATTCAGTATGTCTTAAAGTGTGTGTGGGTTTGTGTGTGTGCAGGCAGGTTGTGCAAAGGGCCATGTTTGTGCACTAGATTAGTTTAGCTGTCATCTTAATGCAAAGTGTTACTGACAGCCTGGGAAGAATGACACAAATCATAGCTTATGTATTTAGCCATCTCCTGCTCCATGTAATTCACTGTATACGTTTAAAAAAATCACAGCATTCGAGAAAAATTCAACCTTTAATCAGTCCAGAGAGAAGATTAATCTTTTGAACATTTTAGAAGTACAAGATGTTCTTTACATGAATTGTCTGCGCTCCTACACAATTTTTCACAATTTAATCACAAAATTGGTACCAGAATACTACTGCAGAGAGCAGGTGTTAAAGTCCAGTTATGAAGACTAGATATCTGCCTGTTCCACCCTTCTACATTTGATAGTACCCCCAATTTGTGTGGCTTTTAGATAAATTTGTTCTGATGTTGCCTCTTATTTACTTTACTGCTCACATTTAGATCTCATGCAATTTGGATAAATTGCGATACATTTTGAATTAGTTTTATTGATTTACACCCCTATCTTCACATGTGGAATTTAGCTGATTGCCAATACTGATAGCAATGTTTGTTAACAGGACCAGTATTGGTCAATACTAATGTTAAACTCTTTGGCATGGTGGCAAATTGAAAAGGGAGTTGTAGCAAGCAAGTAAACAAGCAACTACCAAGCAACACCTGTTTCAAATCAGGAAGTCCTCTGAGCAGTATCAAGCAACAGTGTGACGTGCAAATAGAGACAGACGGACACTCACACAGACATGCCACCAATTATAGTAGTAAGATGCTAAGACAAAACCCAACCATTTCTGCAACAGGGGTACCAGTTTGTCTTTCAAGGGAGAATGTAACAAGAGGTTGTGCAGCAGCAGTTGCAGCCATTATTACAGCTTTTGGCAATTGTAAGGCAAGGCAGACTATTTGAAATCCTGTGAGAGACGAATAAATGAATGTATGCATGTGGGTAGGCTTGAGTTCAACCTTCCTTTGAAACACATGAAAATAGATTATTCCACTACATTTTCTAGTAAATCTGGAAATTCATTGTGGGCAGCAGCATCACTTGAAGATACAAATATCTGGTAAGAGTAGAAGGGAATTGTGATAGACCTTGCTACAGCAGAGAATATTTGATGTAAAGTGGTCAGATACCAGAGAGGGAATAGGAGCTGAGAGGAAAAGGGCAAGACAAGAAGTGAAATACAGAGACTTAGTGACTGATTGCTGATGTGTGAAGATCAGCTCTATGGGGAACCTGCCTTTGAGATATTCGACTGAGCTATTTGATTAGATGAAATGAGCCCACTTAAAGTAATTGGATGAACTGAGCTCCTCTATCCCACCCCTATTTTGCTCTCTACTTTCTATCCGTTTGCATCTCTCTGGAATCATACTTTCCCATTTTACTCTTGTTCCGCATAAATACAAGATATGGACGATATACTGTTGTCATGTGTAATTAGCAATTATTTTGGATTTTTTTCTACATGATCTGTACTCTGTAAAGCAGGATAATTAGTTATAATCCATAGCAAATGTTAAATTTAAGGTCTATGGCTTTAAGCAATAAGACAAAATGCAAATGTGGATATAATTTATGTTGCCATGCAAATGTTTTTCTGTGCTTGTTTTTTTAATTTGTTGATATAGATGTAGAGTTGATATACTTAGTTCCTAGCAGGTTCATTTTGCCAGCTGCAGTGACACACTTGGTCCACTTGGAGGCACTGTGCCTCCTTAAGATTAACATTGTGGATGTGCTCACAAATGCTCCTCTGGCTTGTGTGTGTTCCACTGTTTTTCAGGCTATATATGGCACTATCTGCGTTCTTATGCCTCTGTGCAAAATCAAGAAGTGGGCTACCTGAGCTGATAATAACATTCCCATGATGCACCATGCAGCTCGGTACAGTACCAGCTTTACAAAATAGGCAGTGTGAAACGGAGGGCCAATTCTCAGAAGTGACTGTTAATGTTTTCTTGGCCTCTGTGCAATTTGTCATGCAGTGCAACAAGGCACAATTTAAATGGTTTAAGTATTTTAGAGAACTTGAGATTACCTCTCCTATTGTGTCAGGCAACCCACAAGCAATCATAAAAACATAAAAGAAAGGGAAGAACTTGTGGAGGAATTGTAGAAAACTCATGTGCTGTGTATTGCAATCCAATACAATACACCTGTGAGACATAAAAACTCTGTGCAGCTTATGATGTTGTATTTGAGTGTAAAAAGGATAGAATTGGAGTTATGCTGTAGTGTTTTTGCAGCATGTGGGGCTTCTCTATTGATTTTTGCTATCAATCACAGCTAACATGTTGTTTCTTTGCCCCTTATTGTAAATCAACCTAAATACAGGAGGTAACCAAATAATCGGTCTTATTAATAAAAGTAAATCATAACTCCTGCTTTTGTTTTAAAATGTGACCATTAGATGCCAGAGGCAATCTTTAACATAATTCATACATTACGGTAAACTTGGAAATGGCTGAGCACTTTAAAAGAAAATCAGCTCTGTAAATGTAACTTTTATGGTAAGTTTGAAGTCGGAGGAGTTTCCCTTAGAATTGGTCTGCTGATTTCATTATCCGAGCAGTTTCTCTCATTAGAAGAAATATATTTCCTGTAGATTGCAGCCCCATATCCCTCCTCACAGCCTAAAACCTTTCACGGAGAACGGCTGAATGTTTACCTGTTCCCTTCTTATTATTCTGTCTTCTTTATTCCTTCTACAAACAAAATCCTGGTAGTTCTGTAATCCTTTGGTTTCTCCCTTTGCTTGCTCAAAGCAGCAGAGGTACCCCTGCTTCTTATCCTTATTTGTTTATTTTGCCTCTAATTTTAGGCTTTTGTGAAGCCAGGTGAAGACAGGTCGATTCATTAGTTTTTAAATGAGTGAGGTGCTTAAGCCTTTTGTCTGCAGTGCCTATCCATTTATGGAACATGCTGCCAGTGAACTGGCAATGCTGCTGCTTTAATGAGGCTTGCAGCTCAGCTGCTTTGTTGGTCTTGATTTTAAATAGACAGCAGCAGCCCTTTAAGGTAAACAGTGTTTTTGTGCACCTCTTTTGTTGCATGCAGAACTTTCAATGGAGACCATTACAAAAACGCACAATACAAGCTATTAGTTGTTAAGACAGTCATTCTCAAAATTACCTTTTGTCTTGAAAAATCAACCATGACTGCTTTTGGCTTTCAGCTACAGTCAGGACATTTTCTTTTACTACTGAACATAATAAAGCTGCCTTTTCACCTGCACTGACAATTGACAGGCCCTTACATGTAAAAAATATCTTATTGTCTTCTTCAGCTAATGTTTTCCCTACTTTTTTAACAACTAAAAGAGTAGGGAACATAATCTTGGATAAATTTTTTGCAGTTATATGCCTGCTTATTACTTTTTGCTCATAGCTTAGTGTTGCTCCCCTGATTGAAACAAAAACGAATGATAATCTAACCTTGAATAAAAGTTTCATTTAGACTGGATTTTAAAGATAACATTGGATTAAAAGACAGAAGTTTGGCCAACATGATCTAATACACTAAATAATTTAGGCTGGGCAGAATGTGAATACCTTTATCCATGCAAACACCAGTTCACATTTATACATGTATTATACAGAAACTGGGTTTTCTAAAGCTACTATCTGGTAGATTAATATATTTTGGTAGATGTAGCCGGTTTTTAAATTTGAAGTACATTGAGACCAATTTTTTGGATCTCTCTTTGCTTCATTCCTCATTCAGCTGGATTCTCATTCAGCCTTTATGATATTAAATTGAGCTGATGCAATTCAGGGTCAAGTCTTTCATTGAAATTTGGTCTGTTCTTTTGAGGATCTGCAGCTCAGCCCAAATTGATACAGCTGTTAAGCATAGGTCTCAATGCCTCACTCTCTAAAAAGACCATCAATTCTCCTTTTAAATTTATTACAGAAAATATACTTTATACTACATCAATTCAATATTTAACAGTTTGGCAGAAAATACAATATAAACATCAGTTTTCTGAACTCCTTACTTTACAAACTTCAAAAATAAACTCTCTTTTCAATTGGATGCATCTTATATTACAGTAAAATGTGTAGTCATCCCAGAAACTAGACTTGTTTGTTTGGCATTGAGTGCAACAGGGCTTCTGTTCTCTGTGTTGTGTGCTTTTATCCTGAAGGATTTATGTCAAAGTTTTCTTTATGTTTGTGTGTTTTCTCTCTGTATTGCTGTATACCATACATATACTATGCATTCTGCCTTCTTTGGACTGCCTCTGTATCTTTCCCTGTTTGTGTTCCTCAGCATAGCATAACCAAACAGAAAAAAAAAAACTGTAGAAATATTCCAGGAATATTTTCTTGTCAAATGCATAACGGACAGAATTCCTCCTTTTGTTGCAGCAGTAAATTCTAATGAATGAGTACCAATATTGTAAGTTTGAAGGAGTCACTCAGTGAAGTGGAGTGTGAACTAATACAAAAGTGATGTTACATGACCCTTGACTTAAAACCTTTCTAAAAATTAATCTTTCATTCTCTTTAACTGAAAAGAAAGATTACTTGTATTTTAGCTGGGGTTATGATAAAAGAAAAGAAACTGACTCTTATCTCTAATTTCCATAGCCTTGAAAGTCAACATTACTGAGTGAGTTCAACTGTAAAAGCTTTGTGGCCTTTCACAGTGCAGAGTGTTTCAGTCCTTTGAAGGCTCTGACTGTGAAACAACTGCAGGCCTTAGGACAAATAGCTATAACATTGTACACCACTTAGAAAGCAATAAAAAATAGTCCAAATTAATCAGTGATTCATAATACAGAAACAGAAAGTCATTAATCTCTATTTAGATTCTAAATCTTGAGTAAGATTTAAATTTTTTGTGCAACCTGTTTGTTGAACATTAGAACAAGAAGTAGTTTGGTTTCCTTTGGTAGTGCATGAGAAATGATTGATCCACCCTCTTATCGACAGACTTTTTACAAGTTGCTATCTAGTCCTCTTGAGGATGGACTTGATAAAGCTAGCATTTTTACTCTTTAAATATCCGGACCATGATGATGTTTTTGAAGACTGGTAAACTGCGAGCAAACGCAAAAAAAAAAGCAATTTTTCAGATTTACACTGCCAAGGTAAGCCAATGTGAAGCCTCTGTGTGACTTATAATTCAGCCTCACCAGAAAAAGATGAACAGCAACTCCTCTGAGGGTGGAATAAACCATGTAATGACAGCACTTAACATGCAGACATGTATGGAGAGGTGAATTCTGCTTTGCATTTGGTCTGAAAACACAGTTGCTTCAAAGGTTGCTGACTGAACTTTGGATGACGAGGAGCATTAAAAGGAGACAGTCTTAGCCAAAAGTTCATTAATGCTAACCCACAAATGGATTAACATTGAGGTTGGCCATTGTTCCTAGAAGGATGTCAGCTGATAGATTTTGGGATTGCAGATAAATAAGGTTTTAAGCATAGCAAAGAATAAGCACCAGATTTGATGTCATAAATCTCTCATTATTTGGATGGTATTCATTTCCAATAGCAGTCTGTTAAATACATTTTAACAGCTTTCTTAAACATACCACTTAACATACTTAACATACATCAAGCATACATACTCTTTACTGACATAATGCCCATTGAAAATGAAGTCAAAGGAAAAGACAATGAAATACCAGTGGTAAAGAATGCCTTTTATTTTAATGTAAGATTTTCAGCTATTCTGTAATTCCCTTTTTGAACCCATTATTTGGTGTCATTCTTTGGATGTTTGAGCTCCCACAACTCATACAATTCTCAAACAATCAGTGCTCACAGCACATGCCTAATTATCCCTGTAAAAGCCAATAAGACCAACAGGGCTCTTACAGTGGGTGTAGATTAAGATTATCCTGCATTGCACACATCTTACAGTGGTGAGACAGAGGCTAAAAATTGACTTTTTGTTGAGAAACGGTTGCAGTTCAAGTGCTGCAAATGAGATGGGTAAATGGATTATAATGGCATTCTGGAGTGATTTGAGGTAGAGGACGTTTCCTCCATCAAATCCACCTGCGAGTCCCAGGATGTAGAGTATAAAGAATTATACTGTTAAATAGGGGTGCTAATGTTTCACAAGAGACCTGAACTCAATATACTCACAGAGAAAATCGGCAACAGAAGCGGAGCAACTCATTTCTTGTGCCAGGACATTTCTTTAGAAAGACAGTGTATTAGACATCATATTTAGGCCTGTCCATCTCAGAACATTATTCTGAGAGCATCTGACCTTTATAAGACTATTTATCCTGGATTTTTTGATGATATTTCAACCTTCTCTGAGGCCTTGTCCACACGGAGACATAAACTGTATATTTCCATTTAGTTTTGAATACGATTTCCATACAGGATCGTTTCAGGAAATGTCTGTGGAACCACTGAAAACGCCATAGTATATATTAGGGCTGGGCGATATGGCCTAAAATCTATAGTCCAATGCATTTTTGCTATATCCTGATACAAGATATATATTGTGATACTTGAAATTTCCTCTAAGTGGCTGTATAATGTTTTATTCAGCCCCAAATGACACTGATTAAAATGAACTGTTCTATTGGATTTTTAATAAAATTGTATACAGAAAAGGTAAAAATCAATATAGTCAAATTTAGCACACTGTTTTATTTTGAAAAGGACTTCATTCAAACTTTTGCTCATAAATCAAATATACATAAATTGGGAAATACTTGGTCTTTTACAGTGTATGGGCAGTCCTGAAATGTTTTCTATGTAATGTTTACTATTGCTGATTATAAAATGATTATTTGTTTTCGTCATTAAGGGTGAAGCAAACTACACAAAATTCACCAGTCCTGTGTGAAGGCCAAAACCCTGCGGTCTAGTCCACCATTCAGGCTTGCAGCTGTGATTACATTAGTCTGTTATCTGTGTTGATGAATGCTGGACCAGTTTCTGACAAGTTCATAACATGAGAGCGTCTTTAGAGCTTAATTATGAAACTCTTCGGTGTGATCATGGGGGGAGAAAGGTCGTTTGGTGGCAGGAACATCTTAACTCCTCGTTGTCGGTGTTTTGAATTGTTGTACTACTGCTGCTGTAGTTGTGGAGAACTGAAAAATCTGGCAAGGAGTTTTCAGCAAAATGATTGCCCAGCCAAATCATCTATTTAAGTCTGGTTTAAGTGTCTTTATGAGATTTTTAAATCCTGGCTTTTTAAAAACACTGGACTCACGTCTTTAGTGACGTGTTGTGCTACCGCCGCCGTTATCTCGGAGTCATTTTGCGGCATATTTCAATGATTCGCTCGTGATGTCGACCTCTTCCTTTTTAAAGCTGAACGACTGCTGAATTACAGACCCAGCGCTGTTTCTTGTTGGCATTCTCTGAACGCAGATAACTAGCCGCTAACTCGCCATGCTGCTCTGTTTACCTTCCTCTCCCCTGCTTCGCTCTCCTCCGCTGATATAAAAACACACATGTGCAGAGGAGAGTTTTCTGGATGGGTGGGGGAGAGAGCTCTCTGCTGTGACAGATGCATTCAGGGACAATGGGAGAAGCAAAACTCCAGCGAGAAATACACGCTGACTGCTCAAAACTTCCACATCATTTATACTCAATGTTCACGATATAGTCATTTTATACATTGTGCGTGGCAAAAGCTGTGATACATTGAGTATACTCGATAAATCGCCCAGCCCTAGTGTATATGCCAAGCCTGTTAGTGGCGCTGTAACGCTGCCACGTAAATGTACCAAAAAGAGAGAAGATTATGGAGCATGCATATAAAGCACTGAAAACGACCTTGTAATCCACCATTGTTGTTTTGGCTTTACCTGCGCATGCGGCTTAAGTGGGCTATGCTGTGTATGACATAATCATTTCAAGAAAGATGTGGTTGACTGTCCACACAGACAAAACGATAGGCGTATACAGATTTGTTCACTCTGGGACCCGGTGTGGATGATGAAACACTGATATGGCAAACAAAATTTTGCGTATACTCCTGAATTCGTCTCTGTATGGACAGGGCCTGAGTTGAGTAGCTCAACCGAGGTTTTGTTCCAAATCAATAGAAAGGCAAAAGTGACTTCCATGATGTAAGACCAAGGAGAAGAGAAAGACAGAGATGTCAGAGAAGAATAGACACAGAATCTAATCTTCTCTCTGGCATTTATTGATTTTAAACTCTTATCCAAAAATAACATTTTTTTTAAGTTGAATTGAAAATCAGCCTGCCTCTTTGGCAGATTGTGTGCCATTACTAATTTACATTCAACTCACATAAACTTGATTTCTACTAGAGTTTTCAAAAAGTTTCTCTCAAAGAAAGCACTAGCCAGAATTAAGATTTTCTCAGTAATGAGCCTTTATTTCACTCTAAAAGTGTGTTGTTGCCGACACCAGGATCACTCAAGGGCAAACTGTCAAAGTGAGAGAAGTTCAGACTCAAAATCTTTCCAGTGATTTTGAAGGTTTTAATCAGCGTTTGATCCAGCCCGTCTTTGTTGGAAGAGTGAGCTGATGCTAGGGTAGAAACAGAGAATTTGCAGTTAAATAAAGCACCTTGGAAGATCTTCTCTTAGCTTATTTCTTCTTATGCCCTAGGGTTTGCGTTGATGAAGCACCTCTGGGTGTCTTAAACAGACTGAAAATGTTAATGTGTAAAATTCAGGCTGCGTGTCAAATATTCTGACGATGAAAACAAGAGCTACCATCAGCTCTAAGCTGCTGCTGTTCTGATGCATTTCTGTATTAGTTATAAGCATTTACTTGTGATTGTGCACAACTTTTACATTTTTTGGGCTTTATTTTAAACAAAAATAGTGATGACACTATAATAACCATATAAATAACTCCCACTCAGCTTTATATAAATGGAACTAGAAGCTGTGTAGTAAGTGTGGTTGTAGAGTCTTGAATAGCTTTTCTTTACAACTGCATTATAGAGATCAGAGTGCAAGGTCGGGGAAAAATAAGCTATTTGAACACATAGTGATTCAACACTATGTTCAGCAGAAGAGAAAAATATCACATAAATATACAAAATGCTGAACTTTTCTGTCATTTCATTAATAAACCTCAGCTAGGTGCTTTCTGCAATTTTTCCCCTGATAAATGGGTACTTGGGATGGTTTAAAGAATTGTGGATCACAATGGGCATATAAAAATCCAGTCCTCTGTTTACATCACCACACAGAAAAACATTCTCACCCGTAGACTCCTCTTCTGAGAGATTATCCAGAATTACATGCTCCAAGCTTTTGCTTCCTGCCAGTGAGAAATGTAACTTTAACAAAGGCTGAACACTATAACAAAAGAATCAGTGACAGACAGGAACAAAGATGCTTTTGCTGAAAATGCTTCTGGCATTTAGAAAAAGAGAAAATAGATGAATCTTCACTTCACTTCAACTTAAACTTATATCATGAAACTGAGACAAAACAGAGACAGTAGAGGGTTAGGGTTACAAGGATAGTGAAGAATCCTTTGATTTACTTAAACAATATGGATGGTCAGTGGCTAACCCTTATAGTCTGCTCCTTCATGCCTTCACACAGTATGGTATGGTTCAATTTAAACCTGGGCCTGCAATTTGCGTGTAACAGTTGTGTATAATCAAATTTGAATGATAGGTCTTTTAGAATGTACAATTAATAGCCTGTCTGACATCATTAAATAGATGAATTAATCCTTACCTGATGTTATAGGGCAGGGAGAGTGTATTTCTTTGAGGTTCTACATTGTTTCAGGGAAAAATGTCTATTACCACACAATAGTATTTATTTTTCCATGAGACATGAAAACAGACATCATGCATTGCTCTTTCACATAAATGAATGGGTTTCCTCCTGCTTCTCTCCCGCAGGGTCATTTTTTCTATCATTGGATTAATTTAAACTTGAATTAGCAGACGCCAATTTTTGTTTATTTAGTGATTTTTTTTTGTTAAATTGTAGGTATATGTGAATGCAGATTTCAAAACTGTCAAGTCAGCCTCTGATATTTGTATGAGCAATGTTCCTAACATAAAGCATACTTTGTCATTCAAGTGCAGTTTTACTTTTTCCATATTACCCCATGACTTTTCAAAGACCAACAGATGACTGTGTTGGGGTTTTGCTAGATTTTGTTTATTATTAAAATATTAAAAATATTTTTTATAATTAGTAATACAGTTAATTAGAATTATTAATTAAGATTAATAATAAACATGGCACCACCCTGGAATCAGGGAATATAAACCAAGCAGGAGTAAATTTCAGTCTCAGAATTACAATTTAAATAATAAGATAAGCATTTAATAATTATTGGTATTTTGATTAATAGAATTGTACAGAGACCCTCTCAAGCAGAGTATTACAGTGTTACGCACAATTATCACAGACAACTTGTCTTTAAATCTATAATAGAGTCTATTAAATCAGTATCAATTGTTATCAATGACATTTATTCACAAATAACTTATATATAACTAAACTACAACAACCAAACTATTGACAAACAAAACAAAGTGTGGTAAAGGTGTCAGAGAGATAGAAAAACAAGATGGCTGATGGTCTTCGAATGGCTGAGTCACATGTGCTTTCACATTTTAGAACTTTTCTTTGTTCTTAGATGTTACTGAGAACAAAGAAAAGCTCAGGCTAAGGAGTCTATAAACTCAGTATGATGACTTCCCGAAAAAGAAACCCAGTGGCAAGACTTAACCTCTGACAGCAGTCACTGTGTAGTTAAAGGCACTGTACTGGGTAAATGTGGGCACAGCTAAGCAAACCAACAATTCATAAGCAGAGACAATAACACGACAAATGCAGCTTTCCATGAATTTAAATGAAATGGTTTCTTTAGCTATTTCTGCCCAGATCAGAGCCTCTTACTTGTGATAGCAGAGTGTGATTAGAGTCTGATGTCCAACAGATATAGAAGTAAGCACTGAGCAGAGATCGGTCCATTAAAGTTCCTTCCCCTGTTACAAGATAAAAGTCTTGGGTTGAGAGCAGGGCTCTCATCGTTCTTCTAAGGTGGGAGAAAAGTTGTTTATCCTTTTTCTGAGACCAGTGGACTTTTTCCACAGCACTCCTGACAAGATGGTGTTAAAGAAAGGAAAGAAATCTTGTACTGGACTAGCCGATTTCTGACTGTGCTAAAACTTAAGCTAGCTGGAGCACAAGGCACACTGTGGCAGGCAGCTGGTCTGCTGCTTGAATGGCAGTGGAGTTTTCTTGAACTGTAACAGGTCAAATCCTACGCAGAACAGTCTAAATGTACAAAAATTTATAGCACCTGTTTCATAGTATAAAATTTATTATTTCCAATATTGTGTTTTTGGGTTATAATAGGAAAAAAAAAGTCATTAATATTAAGCTTAAACAGTGGCATTTGGGGTGTTTATACTGCTGTCAAAAATCAAAATGGGTAACGGGTGACCTAAACAATCTGTGTGTGTTAAAAAAATGCATTGAACAGTGTAGGATGAGATGTAGGAAAGCAAATGGATAAAATCTGAAACACACATCCCATTGCAGGTGATTCTCGATAAGTCACCAGCAATCATTTTTGATATATCCCTTGTCGGCAAATTCTACTTCTATCTTTATTTACGTCCATTTTGATTTTGCCAGGACACTCTTGGAAAAGAGATTTTTGATCTCAACGAGTCTTATCCTGGTTAAATAAAGGTTGAATAAATAAAATTGTAAAGCTCCTATAAGGATTTTCAATCTGTATCAATTTTGCCCCTCCCCTTTATGAACAAAGTGGTAACTCTTGGATAGCAGTGAAATATGATACTTATTGACAACCACAGCCATGAAAATGATAAAAAACAAGACTATTTTGGAGGATAAACACTTGCCTGATACCTACCCCTGTCAGCATTTTCAGGCAATAAAATTACCAGGTAAAATCTTGTGACGATCTCTTTTGCTTTTGATGGTCATAAAGAGGCATCTGCATTAATTTCTGTTTGTTTTATCATCAGTTAAAAACTCCTCTTACTTGCTTTAAGGTTATGTTTAAGACAACTGTTACTGGTATAAATTAACGGTTGTGTAGTCCAACCAGACATCTACAGTGCTGCTTTTGACATAGCAATGTGTTTTATTTTCAGCACTCCAGCAGCTCTCCACTCTGGTCTTGTACCTTAAACTGTGAGGGAGTATGACCCTAACGAGCCTTTATAATGCTTCTTGTAGAGTTTCTTTCACTAGCACACCTAAATGTCTGATTTTGTTTTGTGTTTTGCCTTACACCTCAGGGTTCTGTGGCTGAGTAAATAAAGCATATACATTGGTAGAAAACTTGCAGCCACTGCTGTCGAGCTGCTTATGCATTTTCTTTCCTGAATAGAGGGTGCAGGTCTTTCTTGACACACACAGAGGTAACCCACCAGACAGCTGAAAAGTTCTACATTGAAAGGTTCCAAGGAAAGGGCAACAAATCAAAGATTTGCAGTTTTCATATCAGAAGTCTATATTTTGATTATTTTGTTAGACATTTGTGGGCATGAAGCAAACTGCTCCTGAGTAAAAAGAGTATTTTGCCAGTAAGACTACTCTGCTTTTAGAAATATTAAAAAAAATCAGTTCATCAAATATTTTTCTGACCTTGTGTACTTAAATCTTGATTATCTGAATAGGGTAGCTACAAGGTCAGAGAAGAGTGCAACAGGGTGGAAGACAGAAGTGAGGCAGAATTTAAAAATTAAATAGATAAGACAGGTTGATGTGAACAATAAAGATGCCTCCCACATTTTGGTTGAGAGGGGGAGTAAAGAAGTGTATTTCTTATTATCTTTTTGTCATTGTTTCTTATTGAAACAGCCAGAAACTCTGAGTAGCAGTCAGTAATTGTGCAACATGTGAGCCATCCCATAACGAGCTATTCTTTTGTTTTGCTTGTTTCTTCCAGCCAAAGCCCTGCCAGTTTGGTATTATGAAGCACTAAATCCACACCCAAAAATAATAAATTAAGCTTTGAACTTTTGATTTATTCCTTTGCTTTTGGCTATCCTTTGAATTATTCGTCAGACAGCAACTCAGCAGACAGACTAGTGGCATATTCTGGGGTGATTAAGAATTGTTTTGAATGTGTGTTTATCATGTATAATAAATGGATAGTTTTCTAGAAGCTTCTTTAAAAATCTGTAGTTTAATGTACTGAATAGTCTGCGGCTGGGGTTCATAGTGTGACACAATCATAATGAATAATGTCATTAAAAATGTAGAATTCTGCAGCATAAATTATTATTAATGTCAAAAAATTCAAATAAAGGGAATAACAACAACAATGAAATACAAAACTAATAAAATCAACGTCATAGTGCACTTTTTTATTCCCATAAGGTTGGTTTCTCACAAAACATAAGAAAAAAACCTTTCAAGTCAACATAGCCGCCGTGTTTGTGTAGGGCCTGAAACGTGCAAGTTGTATCCTGTATTGAGGACACATCAACATGTGACTGCAAGAGCTGAGAATTAAACCTCCAACCTTCTGATTGCAGACTGACTCTGCCTACTTAGCCACAGCTGCACATTAGTTCATACACCAGCCATCATCCAAAAAGAAGCCAGTTTGTCTATCTAGGTACTGTTTGATACAATGGCAGAGGAAGGCAGCTGGAAGAAGATGGGGACAGACACAACTAAGAGGAGAAAAGACAGTGACCACACAAAGTACAGACAAAAGCAACAATTAGATGACATAGTATGATACGATACACTTCTGCCCACAGAATTGGCTGGGCTCCTGAAAAACCCAGAGAATGGGCCCGCCTCAGTTGTGATCTATTGAGGGTATCAATGAATGTAGTAGCATTGGTGCTAATGTCCTGGCTAACAGGTACCTTCTTTTGGAGCTGAAAAGTGTGTCAAGCTGTTAGTGGGTTCTGATATTCAAACAACGAATTTGTGCCACTTCAAATCCCTTTTTCATCAATGTTTCCACCCATATTTTTTAAACATTTTTCATCAGTTGAACTGTTTTTGCCTATCTTGACAAATTTTTTGCAACTTGTCACCCATTTTTGCCCATTTAAACCTAGTTTTGCTACTTTTTAACCCCTTTTCATTGCTTTAGCAGCCTATTTTACCACTTTTTGTTCATTTTCGTTTACTTTTACCTATTTTTGGCACCTTTTACCCCATTTTTACCACTTGTTAAAGCTGTCAGCCATTTCCTGCCCATTTTAGCTGTTTTTTACCCAGTTTTGGCACTTTTAGCCCATTTTTGTTTCTTTGAGCCTGTTCTTGCCACTGTTTACCCATTTCTGCCTCCTTGTTACCACTTTTCACCCAATTTTTTCTGCCAATTTTTTCCACTTTTAACCCGTTTTTTTGTTTTGTCTCTTTTCACAATTATTTGATAATGTTTTAGTTTGGTTTAGTCAATGTGCCAGTTCACACCTTAAACATTAAAAAGGGTTTTACATTCTATAATGGCTATAGCCTTTTTTTTTTTTACAGCATTGATAAATTAATTAATGGTTTTTTTCTTTTATAAGTTTAACTTAACAATGGAACATGATTTTCCTCACCTCCACTGGCCTCCCATTTGGCTGGGCCCCAGAAGTTCTCCCCTTTATCCCCCTTATGGGCAGCCTTGCTCCAAGTGCTACACAAAGTTTTCTGCTTCTGCACAAGAATTACTTAAAAAAACACACACAATCCACATGTAAAAAAAGAAACACATACCATTGCAAACCAGAAGAACATATATTGCATTGCTTGTAATAGACAAATCTGCATTAAACACAGCATGGTATAAAACCCTTACAACCTATGGACAAATTCAGAATTTTGATAGAGTGCTCTGTTTTGTATGCCAGATGATGAAAGCTCATACTCAGAATGATGTGAAATTGGTCAGACAATACTCACTGCTTCACTGAGAACAAACTGCTCATATATTGACTGTAGGCAAAGGTTCTCAGTTCTCCCTACAACCTTTATGTTAGTCTGCAGATGAGCAAGCTGAGATTTCAACTGAACAGAGAGTTTGGCTCACCATACTGCTATGCCATACCTAATAATGTTCTCCAAAACAGCTTGATGAAAACAAAAACTTGGTCTTCCGATTACCACCACACAGTGCTCTTAGTCTACTTAAAAATGCAGTCTTTGCTGTAATTGAAACACAAATAATAAACATGATCTATACCAGGGAAATAGATTATCTAGCTGTATGCCAGGAATAATGAAATACTGCAGATGCTATACATTTCAGGTGGCAATGCTACTTCAGGCTGTCTTGCTAGTGGTGTCATTGTTTTCTTGTGTTTTGCAGCTTTACCAGGTGCATTAAGTCATGTAACCCAAATTATGTCTCAGGTGTTGCATATAGAATCAAGTTTTAACTTTATTTAACAAACTTTGAGCATTACAAAGTTAAAGTACATCCTTACACTACAGTGGTTTGTGCTATTTGCTCAACAAAAAAGGTCAGTTCCAAAGGGAGCTAATAATTTAGACCCTGGTAGTTTTTGGTTTTGTGAAACAGTTTTGTTTCTTTGTTTAAAGTAAACTGATGTAGGCATCCAAAACAAAACTAGGATGTTTGGAAATGCTGTGATGAAAATTATTTGATCTTTTTAACAGCACTTGGGAAATACTTTGGAAAACTGAAATTTTCATAGAGGGGCTAATAATTTCATCCTCATCTATATACCTGTTAAACAACCATACAGTTGCCCTCATACTTTGGTAGGTGACAAAGTGCGCCAAACTGTCTTCTGACATGGACTGGGTTAAAGAAGACGTAACCAAAGTACATAGTTGAAGAAAATGAATTAAAAAGTGAGTGTAAAAATAAGTTTTAATGCAATTTAAAATGAATTGTCTCAGTATTGTCTTAGTTTCATAGTTTCAAGTAGTTTTAGTTGTGTGACTATAAGTAAATTAGCACGTAGTATTCCTATGGCCTTGACCAATTCTTCCCCATAATGATATCCCATATCACAAAACTCTATTGGAAAATATTGTTATGCCAGAATAAAAGAGGGATCATGAAATATGTCAAAAACAAGGTTCAACAGAGATATCTGAGCTTCCATTTACTGTTAATTGAAGACGTGGGATTTCTGTCTC